>NC_092212.1:5168298-5207594 GCF_043381705.1 Parasteatoda tepidariorum | reverse complement strand
TATATATATATATTCGCAAAATTAAGAGAATGTCGACTTTCACCCGTGAATATCAACAATCACATAGTCGCCGCTTTGGGGAAAGTCCGCAATATTTGTTATATTCTATTTGATATTAATTTATTCATTGATATTATTGTATTAGTTCGATATTTTCCATATCTGCTGAGGATATATTAAGAGAATTAACAGTGTTTGGAGTACCTATTAAATTAATACTGGGCAGTGGCACTTGACCTTAAAAAATATTATTGTTAGTCATATCGGGCAGTGGCACTTCAATTAGATCTAGTATATATTTCGGACAAAGTGATTGTCAACATTCACCACTGGTGGAAGTCAACAAACACACTCATTTCCGTCATTCAACAATAACATTAAATGCATTTGCTTCAGGCATCATTAAAAAAAGTTCTTAACAGTCAGTATGTTTAACTACAGTTTGCACACATATTTATATTATTTTAGTTGATCAAACCAATATTTAACTATAATTGACTTTTTATAGAACTGTATTATTTCCAACATATTTTTAAAAATTAAAAAAAAAATTAATGAAGAAAACAAATTTTAAAAGGGGATTATTAAATGAAGATATCGATATCGGTCACCGATTCATTAGGTTTGAGGAAAAAAATGGCTACTAAGTTACCATTAAGTTGTAGTCTGCCGATCCCAAAAAAACAAACAACAACCTTCAAACCTAAAACATGGACATGGGATGTGAATTTAATTTGAAGAAATGTATTGATGGGACTTAGAAATGAATCGTACTATATTACTACTAACTTACATGTGTACTACTGCAAATTATGGTTATTTATGGACCTCATGCAAAAACTAAATTTCTTCAGGCTTCAGCCACAAATCTAAATAATAAGCCTCATTCTTCATCGCTGATTTCATCAAAATCTACCAAATTTTTCTGCTCAACGAGCCACAGTTTTACGTAGAGAAAAGCATGTTCAGTCGTATGCCACAGCTTTGTAGAGATCGTCTACGTTTATTGTAAATGTTTGTTTTGATTTTGTGGTCAAAGTTATAACGATATTCCACTACATTAGCATTCTTAATTTACGGATTGTGGCAAAATCTCTTATTTTCCCTTACGTAACTTCGATATTCTTCTCGGGTGCATTCGCATTTCCCCAGATCTGAGGTATGCGCAATTATTTAAAGGTTAACGTACGGGAACGTAGCGAAGGTTACGTAAATTTGCGAAATCTCTCTAATTTTAAAATTTGCCCGCATTTACAGTTGCTTAGGTCTAAAAGAAAGAATTGTCATTGAAATTTCCTTAATTTATGAAATCAATTATTGATAAATTTTGAACATAATTACTTTTATTTCGGATTTCATATTTTGGAACAAATTCAATAGCTACAATCTAACAGATTTTTTCAGTAACAATTGGATAGTTTTTTATGTAAGAAAAATGCCAAAATATATTTTGACTTGTAATTTGAGCATCAGAAAAAATATATAAGAGGAATAAAGGTTTCCATTTGCGTCAAAGGATTCATTACAAGTAAGTATACGAGGCCCATAGTGTAAAGATTGATTATAAATTTTTTTGCGAACGCAGTTATTTGCGTAATAATGCTGTCTTTCAGTTTTTTAATACCTCCAAAATTTAATTTCTTTAGTTAATTTCTATTTTAAAAGGCATTTTTATTGTTCTAGATCGGTATATTTTTCTAGAATTAAGGAAAGTAATCGAAATAGTTCGTTTCGTTTGTTCCGAAGAAACTTATAAGTATGTAGACCATTATCTTTCAAAAGAAAGTTCTAATTAAAATACAATATAAAAAGAAATTATGCTCACAAATCGACTATAAGGAAATTGTTATTTTGTTCTACCATTCAACAAATTGAGATTTTTTGTAATGTTTGAATATTTAGGATTAAACAAAAAAGCTGTTTGTAATACCAAGCTTATCTCAATAACAATCTTTGCCAAAATTCTTTTTTAAAAATACTCACAAACGACTAAGAGCTGAAAAAGTGAACATGTAACGATTAATTAAATAATTTCAAGAAACTCTAAACAAGATTTTTTTAATGTTAGAATACGCAGTTTCAAACTACAGAGCTGTTTTTAATACCCAGTTTATCCCAATAACTATTTTTGCCAAATTCTTACTTAAAATTACTCACAAGCGCCTAAGAGCTGAAAAAGCGAATTAATAAAATAATTTTAAAAAACTCAAGAAAAAAGAAATTTTTTTTAATGGCAGAATAAGCAGTTTTAAAAAACAAAGCTATTTGTAATACCAAGCTTATCTCAATAACTATCTTTGCCAAAATTCTTTTTTAAAAATACTCGCAAACGTCTAAGAGCTGAAAAAGTGAACATGTAACGATTAATGAAATAATTTCAAGAAACTCTAAACAAGATTTTTTTTAATGTTAGAATACGCAGTTTCAAACTACAGAGCTGTTTTTAATACCCAGTTTATCCCAATAACTATTTTTGCTAAATTCTTACTTAAAATTACTCACAAACGCCTAATAGCTGAAAAAGCGAATTAATAAAATAATTTTAAAAAACTCAAGAAAAAAGAGATTTTTTTTTAATGGCAGAATAAGCAGTTTTAAAAAACAAAGCTGTTTTTAATACCAAGCTTATCTCAATAACAATCTTTGCCAAAATTCTTTTTTAAAAATACTCGCAAACGTCTAAGAGCTGAAAAAGTGAACATGTAACGATTAATAAAATAATTTTAAAAAACTAAAAAAAAAGAGATTTTTTTTAATTGGCAGAATAAGCAGTTTTAAAAAACAAAGCTGTTTTTAATACCGAGTTTATCCCAATAACTATTTTAGCCAAATTCTTTTCTAAAAATACTCACAAACGCCTAAGAGCTGAAAAAGCGAATTAATAAAATAATTTTAAAAAACTAAAAAAAAAGAGATTTTTTTTAAATGGCAGAATAAGCAGTTTTAAACATCAAAGCTGTTTTTAATACCGAGTTTATCCCAATAACTATTTTTGCCAAATTCTTTTTATAAAAATACTCACAAACGCCTAAGAGCTGAAAAAGTAAATAAGCAACGATTAATAAAATAATTTTAAAAAGATCAAAAAAATACTTTTTTTTAATGTTACAATACGCAGTTTTAAACAACGAAGCTGTTTTTATATCCCAATAACTATTTTTGCCAAATTCTTATTTGAAAATACTCACAAAAGCCTGAGAGCTGAAAAAGTGAACATGTAACAATTAATAAAATAATTTTTAAAGAACTCAAAAATTAACAACAATTTTTTTATAGGTTTGGATGATGGAGCAAGCATTAAAGGAATAAAATATTGAGAGAAACTTATAAAAATCGAGTTGATAGAGTATCAGTTAATTTTCTAAATATTACGTTCATTTTATATTAAGTTTATCTTAAAAGGTGTTGCCAGCTTTTCTCATAAAATTTTAAAAGGAAGAAGATGAAAAGTCACTGGAGTAATTGATGTTGTTATTTTTATTCGAAAATTAACAAATTTTCATTTGCTTTCTTTAAAAAATTTTACAAAGAAAGTCTCTCAACACATTTTAAGAAAAAAACTTATAAAAAATGAACATAATATCTGGAAAATTAACTAATATTATATCAACTCAATTCTTTTAAATTACTCTCAATATTTTTTTTCATACTTCTTCACTCAAAATCATCAAACTTTATTGTTTTTAAATTTTTTAAACTTATTTTATTTTATGTAATTTTTCATCCTGGTTTTTTTCAATCCTTCTAAAAAATTGGATTCTATTTCTCAATATTCTCTCATCTTGGCAAATTGAAAGTAGAACTCGATATATTGAATTTTACACATTGTATTTTTGCAATTGGTATCTGTTTATTTTAAAAATGCCTAATATAATTCTGATTTGAAAATGTTAAAATGCAAATGAAAAAGTTTTTATTGTCATTGAAAATGAATTTAAACTGGCGATTTTAATTGAGTATCAAAAATAGGTAGAAATGTGTGAACGTTAAAGATAAAAAGGATTGGTAATTAAAATTAACTTTATGGTAAATGATATCAAAAACTGTACATAAATAAAAATATATGTACTTATAGTGGCTCATATGCAAGAAAATTTTGCAATATAACTTCAGTTGTATGCTTTTATTTTTGTATTTCCATTTTCTTTAAACATCACGTGACAAGGTTTTAATTTTTGTGGCCAGCTGCTTAAAATTAATTTTCAGAAATCAATTTTATTACTATAAGAATTCTGTCACCTTCTGTTAAATGATTAAACAAACTTGTTTTTTAAATTTGTTTTAATTAAAAGTTCTAGACTGTTTTTTGAATAAACTGAACTGATTAGCACTATAAACATACTAGTTAAATTTTAGATAGTAAACTGAATAGCACTAATCAATTGAATAGTGCTATTAAGCAAACTGCTTCGTAGGGAGACAATTTAAAACCTCATATTTTAAGGAAAAACTTGAATGTTAGCAATAAAATACGTANAATATATATATATATATTATAAGTCTAAAATATGTGTACATTAATTTGCAGTTTTTGTAGCACTAGAAAGAGAAAATCATCTTTGAATTTTAAGAATCTTCAAAATAAATCAAAATTGTAATACTACTTGTTTTGAAAAATTCACGAGCTATTAGGAAAAAATTAATTCTTTATTAAAATTTCCAAAAATGTAAACATTTTTTGTAGCAAATCACAAAATGAAAATTCGTGATAAGTCCAGGCTGGTTTTTAAGTTAAAATAAAAATAAAATGTTGTCTTTGTGATTATACGGTTCTATTTATGTTATAAGATTGCGAAAATAGAATGGAAATGTCTTTCTTTTAAGTAATTTTAAGACTCCTGACTTTCCATAGCAGCCAATTGTGATCCTTCTGTAGTTAAAAGTTGAATTATAACACCATTTACCAATACAAATGAAATTGCCGAGTGAAGCCAACTCATTCCTTAATGGCTCCAACACTTCAATATAGGTAGATTAGATTGATAACGAAAAGTTAATGATTAATTTTAAAAAACCAAGAAGTTTGTAAAATATAAATGTTGTAAAGTTTAAATGTTTTGAAAAATCTAATGCTCTTTGCAAGTCTTTCGTAAAGTTTAAAAGATAAAACAGCTATGGCTCTCACGATTTTATTAAAAATATAGATAGATGAAATTAAAGAAACGGAATAAAACGCCACGATCGTTTTTTTTTAACAGTTTTGATCCGTGTCTATTTTTCCAAAAGACAAAGACATGCATCTAAATTATTTCAGTGTTAGCTAGCATCATTCATAAATAAAAAACGTGAGTGTATTTAATCTAATAACACATTTTAATAATACTAAGTTATATAGTTGGTTCTGAAAATCTGGATTATAATACTATTAAACCATATTGGTTGTTGAATGTCTGTTTTTCGTAAAGACAAAGAAGACTTGTATCTCAATTATTTCTTTATTAGCATTAATCCAGGAAAAGCAAGGTATACGTATTTACCGATATATTTAAATAATACTATATATATATATATTTGGCTCTGAAAATTTGGATCATAATTCTATTTAACCATATTGATTGCAAGGCTGAAGGCCTATATATAGCGAGACGGAAAAGAGCAAAAACTGGTACGAAAGGTATTTCATTGTAGCATTTTTTTCAAGAAACATTAAATTTCTGTAACTACCGTAATTTTTTTACAATTTTAGCATAGATAAAATATAGCTTCTTTATAGAAAAGTAAATATAGCTGAATAATTAAAAAAAAGAATAGTTTAACTCCTCCCGAAAACATGCTAAAACTGAAATGGGTTTACTACCAGCTTTTCCTCCTTTCCGTCTCGCTTTCACCCATGATTGATTGTGAACAAAGTATCCACTTAATAACTCTTTTCTCAATATTTCGATATCGGCGGGTAAATTTTTAAGTAACGTCTTCAATTTTTTAATAGTATTTTGAGCTTTATCCATTTTCTCTGACACGTCTTTAAAATTTATATCTATTTTCTTTAACGCACCTCAAAACGTCAAAGATAAAAAATAAAAAGTTCTCCCAATGAACTTCCAAATAATTGATTACTACTTACCGAACAACTTACTCGCCATTCTTAAGGGAAAACTTACTTGTCTGAGAGACAAAGTTTTTGGCGTTATTTTTCATTGCCTAGATAGATTAAACAGAAAGTGTTTTTCGAGAAGGAAACAAAATGAAATATCTACGGGGTCTACATGAATAATCCCAGGGACACGAAGTAAGCAGCTTATTCTACAGAACCACGAAGTAAACCAAATTTTATTTGATTATATGAATACATTACTTATATTTTCATCAATATTAATATTTTATCCTATTTCAACTTGTTTTATGGTTTTCTGAGACAGACTAAAAATAGTAAAAACATCATGCGTTTTCGTGAAAATCCATAACTTTCGATGTGCACCTGAGAAAAATTGACAAAATATTTTCAATAAAAGTAGTCAGCGTGATAAATACGTCAATAAAATCGACAACAGAGACAGATTTTATTGAGGTTTGGTGATAAAAGTGACACCTGCAACTCATAAAATGTGTTTTTCTGATGACAGGTCGCAATCTCAATGATAATCAATGCAGATTTAACTCTGAGACGGAATAACATTTCTCATAAAATCTTCATAAATATTCAAAAAGAAGAAAGGTAAAAAACTCAGCATTTCAATTCCAATTAATTAGCTACTTTATCAATTAATTAAGCATTTCATTTATATTCGTGAAACAAAAAAAGGTGCTCATTTGCATTAGTTATCTTTGATTGTCGATTGCTTTCATTTGCTGTCGAGGAAAAACAGTGAGGATTTCTTAGTATTTACAAAATATGCAAATTACTAATTCTCACTTTTTTTCTTATTGTATTATCTTGATGACGCTTCTTTCTTAATTTTCAAAAATTAATTTTCAGTACTTTGTATCATAAGAAGCTTTTGTTTTCTATTCTACTCACAATCTATTTTAAATAAAAATTTGCTATTTTTTTTTCTCGAAAGAATACATAGAAAAAAAGTCAATAGTAATATTCTAGCTTAAGGGCCAACTAAAATTACAAAGAAGAGTAATTTTTTATATAAATTATACAAATATATTATACAAATACATGTATTATACAAATATATATATTATTCAGATACTCGGGGTGAAGCCCCCTGTTCTCTCACGCTCATCCACCCCGTTGATTGATTCGCAGTAATTGCTGCTTCTTGGCAAGAAACAGTTGAAATTACTAAACTAAATCTCTCTTTCTCTCTCTCTCTCTCTCTCTCTCTATANGAGACATTGTTTTAAAATATATATAATCCTTTTTCTAAGTATCATTTTTTGAAATGGTATTTAAAATAAAAAGTATATTGTTTTAACAAATTTAACAGTTAATAAGATCAGATAGATTTAAATATCTTTATCTTAAAATGTAACGTAGAACTACGTTATTCTAACAATAATAATAAAAAAACGATCTTCTTAAATTCCTAATTTAGAAGGAAAAATCAAAAACGTAATAATAATTGGTACAGGCAAATACATTTAAATTACGGATGCAAAAATATTTGTAGGAAATCACCATCATGACTTATATCAATTTTATGCTGATGTCAACCAAACTAATTTGAAAATGAATGTGGGAAACCTGGATCCTACCATGTGATATTCTGGTCAATAAAAATGCATCGACAACAATGGATAAATGTAACATCATCTTAAAATCTTTTTATACTGTAAGATAATCTGAATCGTTTAGTGTAGCTGCACAATTTAGTGAAACTACTGTATATTTTACAACTTCAAAAATAGATTATTACTCTAAATATAGTACAATATATTTATCTTTTAACCGAGAAAAAATTAAAATGAAACTGAGATTATAGGTTTAAATTAATAGGTTTTTTTAAACAGAATAACTGATTAAAAATTAGATTTTTTTTCAATTTACAATCATATGTTCTTAATCAATCAACCAATCTTATTCGCATAATACACTAGCTAACAAATTCGACCAATTTTGACATTTGAATTTTGAACACATATGACCTTAATTTATCGCATCATAAGCTGAAATATATTATCGCCTTCTTTCTACCACATCCTACGAACCACAGAAGTGGGGGCATTTAGTAGTCACTTGAGTTAAATGTAAAAAATCTTGGTTTTCACAATATTATTTTGGAGATTTTCCTTTTGGCTATAATTGATTTCAGTTGCAGTGCAATTCTTATTCTCTTTAAAATACATTATCTGAATTAAAAAAAAGAATCAAATTTTTAAAGATGCTGGATTGGAAAATTGCTCCCCGGTAAGAGTACTCGTGGTTTTTTCATGCGCTGGGCCGTTCGTGATTTTCAAATTTATCCGCTTTATTCGTTCCGCTCTTCTGTTTATCATTTTCTTCAATACAAAAATAGCCAACAATTCGCATTTTCTTAGTTTAGTTAAGAAATTTTAAATGAAATTAAAGTTTTCATTATAATTGGAACCGACTACATCCAAAAGGAAGATACGTCGCGCTAAAGCTGCATCATGGGCTATTGGCGGAGGTTTGTGAAACATCCTTTGGAATGATCCGAGGACATGACATCGCAATCTTGATCCTCTGCAGAGGGAATGGTTCCATTGCTTCGGTAGCCCAATGACCTGCGCGTGAAGTCGAGCACTTCACGATAGAATGGTTTAACGAACTGTTTAATACCACAAACCTTCGGTCCCTTTGCAGGCTGATCAAAGTGATCACGAGCACACACACACTGAACACAGCCGGTGATGAATGACTTCGGTGTTTTTCTGGGAACAGTCAGTCCATTGCGGGGCCACTAAAATAGGAATGCAATCTATTAGGATCAGAGTGCTGAAGACGTTGAACAATCTCAAAAAAGTTCTTAAATCACAAAAAGTCCCACTCCAAAACTTCTATATTTTAAACTCCAAAACATTATTGGGGGCTGGGATAGCATGGCTGGTAGGGTGCTGCCCATGCCCAAATTATTGTGAACCCGTCGGCCGAAGTAATCCCAGAGTACAAAATGGTTATTGCACGCTAAATCTGTCCGGGGTAGTCCTCCAAGCTCTCATAACAAGTCAAGATACTGGTAAAAGATGCAAGTGAAGATACTAGAGGTACTGGATCGGAGATTGATCATGCTCTGGCTCAGATCAAAATTATGATCTACGGATGGATGGACGGTGTGTGAATGCGTCCTCCCTGTCAAACAGAATGTGATGTACGTATCTTGTCTCCGAATCAGCCTCAGTAGTTTTCAGTAGACCGTCGCCAATAGTCCATTACGGATCTCTAGTGTGACGTAAATAAATGTACCGTACCAAAATGCTATCGTGCATTGTCTCGTGCGAAAGCAGGCAAGACAGTTAATGGTCTATTTGGTGTAACTTCGTGGATAGGTATATATAAATAAAAAGTCGTATATAATAAATAAAATATAATAAATGAAAAACATAATAAATAAAAATATAATAAATAAAAAAATATAATAAATAATAAATAAAAAATAAAAAGTCGAAAAAATAAGGAAATAAGATATATTCTAGCCATCAGTTCCCACGATTATATACGTAAGGACGAGTGCTTTTTAATATTGTATTAATACTAATTGCTATAAAACTTATTGTTATTTTTCTTAATTTTCTTCGTTAATCTCTCCTAGTATAATCTATTTAGTATAAAAGTAAATACGCTTATTACATTAGAAAAAATTTAAGTCCAAATGGAAATATTTACAAATTTTGCGGCAGAGAAAGAAGAAAGGTTTAAAACAGTTTCATTATTGGATGCGTTTAAACGGGAAAAGAAATTAGATTACAATTCAGATTATATCAAAA
Organism: Parasteatoda tepidariorum; assembly: GCF_043381705.1. Lineage (NCBI taxonomy): Eukaryota > Metazoa > Arthropoda > Arachnida > Araneae > Theridiidae > Parasteatoda > Parasteatoda tepidariorum. The sequence continues at coordinate 5,197,757 of NC_092212.1, read as the reverse complement.
CTTCTGTGAATCCACACTTTCTGGTTGAGATTCTTCGCAGTGGTTGTCTTAAAAAATTTGTTTCATTTTCATAAACAGATAGTATTTTTACATAACATTCACGCACTTATTTTCAATATGGGACTTTAATACATTTGTTAAGGTTATTTATCTATAGTGGTCAATAAAATTCATATAATTTAGGTCAGTTAAACTTAGATAACTAAATGAAAAGTTTTCTTTTAAACAGTATTACAGGTTACTAATAAGAAATAATCCTGTTTTCTAATAATCTCAATTTATTAATAAAGTCAAACTCCGGTTTAACGAACCCCTATTTACCGAATTTCGCGATTTAACACATTTTATAAAGCTACTGAAGTAGATTTGTAAGAAACAATGAATAGTGACTCTGACACAGAAGTCGATAATAATATATCGATAGTGATAACTGCTATTTTTCTGATGATTTGCACAGTTTCGAAACAGTGAAAACTTATCTAATGCAGCAAATGAAGAAGTAAACTTTTTTTATAAGGTAAGAAATAAAGAAAAATAAGCAACCCTTACTCACTAAATGATTTAAAATTTCAAATTAATCAGCGCGTAATCATTCGCTGTATTTTAAGTTCCTGAATAAAAAGTGTAAGATTTTTTTTTGTTTTGCGTATTTGATTATTAGAGATGTTCGGATATTCCATATGGATAATCAATTTTTTTATTATACCCCTGATATTATGCATTATCCTCGATTTAGCGAATAATATTTTCGGTCCCCATGAATTCGCTTAATCGGGGTCAGACAGTATTTTCCGAAATTAAACCAATTTTAATGCTGGAGACATTGTTTTAAATGTTTAGTTACTTTAGGTATTTGACATACAATGGTATTAGAAAAATTTATATCTCTTAATAATTAGAAAAGTTCTTAATTTATTTGTGTTTTACATAATTTGAGGACAGTGTGATTAAAAAGAACTTTTTAATAAAACGGGAAAAATGCGGAATACCAAGCAGCCATGAGTAGCAAGGAAATATTACATATTCATGAACAGCTGGAAACTGCGTAGTAGAAAATTCAAATAAGAATCTGTCTTGTCACGATGTACCTGCGTCTTGTTCAACTGCGCAGTCAAAAGACAGCTGGAATCTTTCATGTCGTGACTTCTTGCTTTGACAAGTCACGAAAAATGCAGTATAAAAATGGTAGTACAGGCAGTGCTGCAGCCTCAGCTGGAGCAGGAGGATACGGCCAAGGAGCAGGTCAAGGCTATGGTGCTGGCGCAGGCTCTGGCGCAGGTGCAGGAGGAGCAGGAGGTTATGGACAAGGAGCAGGTCAAGGCTCTGGTGCTGGTGCAGGAGCAGGTGCTGGTGCTGGAGCCGCTGGAGGATATGGACAAGGAGCAGGTCAAGGCTATGGTGCAGGCTCTGGAGCTGGTGCCGGAGCTGCAGCTGCAGCAGGTGCAGGAGCAGGTGGAGCAGGAGGTTATGGACAAGGAGCAGGTCAAGGCTATGGTGCTGGCTTAGGATCTGGTGCAGCAGCAGGTGCTAGAGCTGCTGGAGGATATGGACAAGGAGCAGGTCAAGGCTATGGTGCTGGTGCAGGATCTGCAAGTGCTGGTGCTGGAGCCGCTGGAGGATATGGACAAGGAGCAGGTCAAGGCTATGGTGCTGGTGCAGGATCTGCAAGTGCTGGTGCTGGAGCCGCTGGAGGATATGGACAAGGAGCAGGTCAAGGCTATGGTGCTGGTGCAGGATCTGGAGCTGGTGCCGGAGCTGCAGCTGCAGCAGGTGGAGCAGGAGGTTATGAACAAGGAACAGGTCAAGGCTATGGTGCGGGAGCAGGTTCTGGTGCAGGAGCAGGTGCTGGTGCTGGTGGGGGATATGGACAAGGAGCAGGTCAAGGCTATGGTGCAGGTGCAGGCTCCGGAGCTGGTGCTGGAGCTGCAGCAGGTGCAGGAGCAGGTGGAGCAGGAGGTTACGGACAAGGAGCAGGTCAGGGCTATGGTGCTGGCGCAGGGTCTGGTGCAGGAGCAGGTGCTGGAGGATCTGGACAAGGAGCAGGTCAAGGCTATGTTGCGGGCGCAGGGTCTGGTGCAGGAGCAGGTGCTGGTGCAGCAGGTGGAGCAGGAGGTTATGGACAAGGAGCAGGTGAAGGCTATGGTGCTGGCGCAGGGTCGGGAGCAGGAGCAGGTGCTGGTGTTGGAGCTGCCGGAGGATATGGACAAGGAGCAGGTCAAGGCTATGGTGCTGGTGCTGGGTCTGGAGCTGGTGCCGGAGCTTCAGCTACAGCAGGTACAGGAGCAGGTGGAGCAGGAGGTTATGGACAAGGAGCAGGTCAAGGATATGGTGCTGGCGCAGGATCTGGTGCAGGAGCAGGTGCTGGTGCTGGAGCTGCTGGAGGATATGGACAAGGAGCAGGTCAAGGCTATGGTGCGGGCGCAGGGTCTGGTGCAGGAGCAGGTGCTGGTGCAGGAGCTGGTAGCGGATATGGACAAGGAGCTGGTCAAGGCTATGGAGTGGGTGCAGGATCTGGAGCTGGTGCAGGGGCAGCAGCTGCTGCAGGTGCCGGAGCAGGTGGAGCTGGAGGTTATGGACAAGGAGCAGGTCAAGGCTATGGTGCTGGTGCAGGCTCTGGAGCTGGTGCCGGAGCTGCAGCAGGTGCAGGAGCAGGTGGAGCCGGAGGTTATGGACAAGGAGCTGGTCAAGGCTATGGAGTGGGTGCAGGATCTAGAGCTGGTGCAGGGGCAGCAGCTGCTGCAGGTGCCGGAGCAGGTGGAGCTGGAGGTTATGGACAAGGAGCAGGTCAAGGCTATGGTTCTGGAGCTGGATCTGGTGCAGGAGCAGGTGCTGGTGCTGGAGCTGCTGGAGGATATGGACAAGGAGCAGGTCAAGGCTATGGTTCTGGTTCTGGATCAGCAGGAGCCTATTCAGTAGGAGCTGCATCAGCCAGTGGAGCAACCTCATCACAAGTTTCCCAGATCCAAAATGTAGTTACAACTACTCAAACAGAAAATATAATTGCTACAGCGGGTAGTACAGGCAGTGCTGCAGCCTCTGCAGGAGCAGGAGGATACGGCCAAGGTGCAGGTCAAGGCTATGGTGCTGGCACAGGCTCTGGCGCAGGAGCAGGTGCAGGAGGAGCAGGATATTATGGACAAGGAGCAGGTCAAGGCTATGGTGCAGGAGCAGGTGCTGGTGCAGGAGCAGGTGCAGGAGGAGCAGGAGGTTACGGACAAGGAGCAGGTCAAGGCTATGGTGCTGGAGCAGGAGCAAGTGCTGGTGCTGGAGCCGCTGGAGGATATGGACAAGGAGCAGGTCAAGGCTATGGTGCTGGTGCCGGAGCTGCAGCAGGTGCAGAAGCAGGTGGAGCCGGAGGTTACGGACAAGGAGCAGGTCAAGGCTATGGTGCGGGGGCAGGTTCTGGAGCAGGAGCAGGTGCTGGTGCTGGAGCTGGTGGAGGATATGGACAAGGAGCAGGTCAAGGCTATGGAGCTGGAGCAGGATCTGGAGCTGGTGCAGGGGCAGCAGCTGCTGCTGCAGGTGCCAGAGCAGGTGGAGCTGGAGGTTATGGACAAGGAGCAGGTCAAGGATATGGTGCTGGTGCAGGCTCTGGAGCTGGTGCAGGAGCTGCAGCTGCAGCAGGCGCAGGAGCAGGTGGGGCAAGAGGTTATGGACAAGGAGCAGGTCAAGGCTATGGTGCAGGCGCAGGATCAGGAGTAGGAGCAGGAGCAGGTGCAGGAGCAGGTGCTGGAGCTGCTGGGGGATATGGACAAGGAGTAGGTCAAGGCTATGGCACTGGTGCAGGATCTGGAGCCGGTGCAGGGGCAGGTGCTGGAGGATATGGACAAGGAGCAGGTCAAGGCTATGGTACTGGTTCAGGATCAGCAGGAGCCTATTCAATTGGAACTGCATCAGCCAGCGGAGCAACCTCATCACAAGTTTCCCAGACCCAAAATGTAGTTACAACTACTCAAACAGAAAATATAATTGCTACAGCTGGTAGTACAGGCAGTGCTGCCGCCTCTGCAGGAGCAGGAGGATACGGCCAAGGAGCAGGTCAAGGCTATGGTGCTGGCGCAGGCTCTAGCGCAGGTGCAGGAGGAGCAGAAGGTTATGGACAAGGAGCAGGTCAAGGCTATGGTGCTGGTGCAGGAGCAGGTGCTGGAGCCGCTGGAGGATATGGACAAGGAGCAGATCAAGGCTATGGTGCGGGAGCAGGGTCTGGTGCAGGAGCAGGTGCTGGCGCTGGAGCTGGTGGAGGATATGGACAAGGAGCAGGTCAAGGCTATGGAGCTGGTGCAGGCTCTGGAGCTGGTGCCGGAGCTGCAGCTGCAACAGGAGCAGGAGCAGGTGGAGCAGGAGGTTATGGACAAGGAGCAGGTCAAGGCTACGGTGCTGGCGCAGGATCTGGTGCAGGTGCTGGTGCTGCTGGAGGATATGGACAAGGAGCAGGTCAAGGCTATGGTGCTGGAGCAGGATCTGGTGCAAGAGCAGGTGCTGGAGCTGCAGGAGGATATGGACAAGGAGCAGGTCAAGGGTATGGTGCAGGCTCTGGAGCTGGTGCCGGAGCTGCTGCTGCAGCAGGTGCAGGAGCAGGTGGAGCAGGAGGTTATGGACAAGGAGCAGGTCAAGGCTATGGTGCTGGCGCAGGATCTGGTGCAGGAGCAGGTGCTGGTGTTGCTGGAGGATATGGACAAGGAGCAGGTCAAGGCTATGGTGCTGGAGCAGGATCTGGTGCAAGAGCAGGTGCTGGAGCTGCAGGAGGATATGGACAAGGAGCAGGTCAAGGGTATGGTGCAGGCTCTGGAGCTGGTGCCGGAGCTGCTGCTGCAGCAGGTGCAGGAGCAGGTGCAGGAGCAGGTGGAGCAGGAGGTTATGGACAAGGAGCAGGTCAAGGCTATGGTGCTGGCGCAAGATCTGGTGCAGCAGCAGGTGCTGGTGCAGGAGCTGGTAGCGGATATGGACAAGGAGCTGGTCAAGGCTATGGAGCTGGAGCAGGGGCAGCAGCTGCTGCAGGTGCCGGAGCAGGTGGAGCTGGAGGATATGGACAAGGAGCAAGTCAAGGCTATGGTTCTGGTGCCGGCTCTGGCGCTGCAGCTGCAGCAGGTGCAGGAGCAGGTGGAGCCGGAATTTATGGACAAGGAGCTGGTCAAGGCTATGGTGCTGGCGCAGGAACTGGTGGAGGTGCAGGAGCAGGTGCTGGAGCTGGTAGCGGATATGGACAAGGAGCAGGTCAAGGCTATGGAATGGGTGCAGGATTTGGAGCTGGTGCAGGGGCAGCAGCTGCTGCAGGTGCCGGAGCAGGTGGAGCTGGAGGCTATGCACAAGGAGCAGGTCAAGGCTATGGTGCTGGTGCAGGCTCTGGAGCTGGTGCCGGAGCTGCAGCAGGTGCAGGAGCAGGTGGAGCAGGAGGTTATGGACAAGGAGCAAGTCAAGGCTATGGTTCTGGTGCCGGCTCTGGCACTGCAGCTGCAGCAGGTGCAGGAGCAGGTGGAGCCGGAGGTTATAGACAAGGAGCAGGTCAAGGATATGGTGCTGGCGCAGGATCTGGTGCAGGAGCAGGTGCTGGAGCAGGAGGAGCTGGAGGTTATAGACAAGGAGCAGGTCAAGGCTATGGTGCTGGTGCAGGGTCTGGAGCTGGTGCCGGAGCTGCAGCTGCAGCAGGTGCCGGAGCAGGTGGAGCCGGAGGTTATGGACAAGGAGCAGGTCAAGGATATGGTGCTGGCGCAGGATCTGGTGCAGGAGCAGGTGCTGGAGCAGGAGGAGCCGGAGGTTATGGACAAGGAGCTGGTCAAGGCTATGGTGCTGGCGCAGGAACTGGTGGAGGTGCAGGAGCAGGTGCTGGAGCAGGTGGAGCTGGAGGTTATGGACAAGGAGCAGGTCAAGGCTATGGTGCTGGTGCAGGCTCTGGAGCTGGTGCCGGAGCTGCAGCAGGTGCAGGAGCAGGTGGAGCAGGAGGTTATGGACAAGGAGCAGGTCAAGGCTATGGTGCTGGTGCAGGATCTGGTGCAGGAGCAGGTGCTGGAGCTGCTGGAGGATACGGACAAGGAGCTGGTCAAGGTTATGGTACTGGTTCTGGATCAGCAGGAGCATATTCAGTAGGAACTGCATCAGCCAGTGGATCAACCGCATCACAAGTGTCACAGACCCAAAATGTAGTTACAACTACTCAAACAGAGAATATAATTGCTACAGGTGGTAGTACAGGCAGTGCTGCCGCTTCTGCAGGAGCAGGAGGATACGGCCAAGGTGCAGGACAAGGGTATGGTGCTGGTTCAGGATCTGGTGCCGGTGCAGGAGGTTATGGCCAAGGGGCAGGACAAGGCTATGGTGTTGGAGCAGGTAAATATCTTAATGAAAATTTTCTACTCAGTTTTCTATTTCCAATCCTCTCTCTGGAGTTGCGTTTGAGCAACGGATAATAGTGTCATAATCTATTTTTTGCATGTTTATTATTCCAATATCGTACAATGATCTTTGACGGATATTTGAATACATAAATATGCTTTTTGAAATATTCGAATCTTGGCTCTAATTAATAGAGTTTTTTTTAAATTAATTTTTTCGTCATATTGATTTAGATTATATCGATTTTTAGATTATACCGATTACATTAGCTTATATCGATTTATTTTTATTGATTTATTTTTTACATTAAGTTTTTTGCTTTTTTATACTTATTTCTCAATAAAGAAATCTGGGAAACAATATTCGAGGTATCTCATCAATTAATAATGGAAACGTATTTACGCGTTTCAGACATCTTTATTATATCTGAATGTTTAACTTACCTGACGAGGGGCAGAAAAGGACAAGCCTATCATGAAATATTTACGATAAATTTGAAATCAATTGATATTATATCTTGTTTTCTGGATGCAACGCCCTTGTCGTTATCGGTAGGGAATTTTTAGAGTATTCCCGACGTAAACAAACAATGAATGCCAGCAAATGTGCGTGAATCATGCTCCTTGCCCGAATTCTGCAAAGGTACAGACTGGATTGATGATTTTCCTATGCACCATTTGGTTTTAAACAGCAGAAGCTAAATTTAAAACATTTATTAAATTAAAATTATCACATTTTCTTTCTTTTAAAATTTTTTTATGTGGGGTATTCACGTAAACAGCAAAAGAGAAGAGAAACAATTATCATTTATCTTTTTTCCAATGCCCACCAGATTTATACTCGCCACTCAGGTATGCAGTAGGGTAGATTTTTGGATCACTATTTCAGGGGCAGGACATTAGGTAGGCCAACGTTGTTCCCAAGGTAAGAACAGATATCACAATGAAGGAAGGAACATCCATGGCACTCGAACGCAGGATCGTTCTGACGTTAAGTCGTCTTCCTGTACACTATACCGTCTGGTTGTCTTATTATCTAAAATTAGCCGTGATATTTATCACAATACAAATAATGGATTGCGAAAAATCATTTTAACACTTTCTATCAATTTTTTAAAAAATGATGCATGAGCTTGATGCTTTTTCTTTCAAAATTTATAAGTACATAAAAAACCCTTTTAGGTGCTGGAGCAGCCGCCGGTGGTTATGGCCAAGCAGTACAAACCGGATACAGTTCTGGAGGTGGTGCAGCTTCTGGTGCAGGTGCTGCAGCAGGAGGCTATGGCCAAGGTGTACAAACTGGATATGGAAGTGCTGCAGGAGCTAGTGCATCCGCTGCTTCACGAATTAATTCTGGAGCATCTCAATCCAGAATCAGTTCAGCTGCTTCCAGTTTGGCCTCAGGTGGGGTATTGAATGTAGGTGCCTTGCAATCCGTTGTATCTAACTTGATCGGACAAGTCAGTGCTACTTCTGCCGGAGCATCTCAAGCTGAAGTAGTTATACAAGCTCTTCTGGAACTGGTGGCTACCCTCATACACATATTGAGTACCTCCAATATAGGTCAAATCGACTTCAGCTCAATCGGAAACTCTGCAGCGGCTGTTAGTCAATCTTTAGGAGCTGTTCTCGGTTAAATTTTAAAAAAAATTTAACTTCGATCCTAAATATGTAAGTTTATAGAAACAATAATAAAAGCATATTTTTAAAGACAAATTGATTCTGTCCTTTTTTTTCATTTTTGCTTTTCTCAAACGCTGCAATGTCATAAAATGTTAATTTGTTTTCAAAGTTTGATCAAAGCAGTAATTACCAACTGTTAATGTTAAATTCAATTAAAAACCTGACTTGGAGTATCTTATGGTTTATGAAAGGTATATATATATTCAATTTTTTTTAATCATGACACTACAAATAAATAAATAATCATGACTTTGAAATATAAATAAGAAGATAAATTGTGTTGATTAAACCTCAAATCACTACACTCATCCTCCTCCCGAAACTATTTTCTCAATTTTAATCAGATTTCTTCGATCTCTCTCATTGGACAAGAGCGATTTTTTGTTACATTTTGTATGAAACATAGTGTAAGATCTCTGATTTATGTACATTTCATTCAATCTATATACATTGAGTTGTGATGGCGCAGGGGATAGATCGTTTGCCTTCCAATGAGGTGAACCGGGTTCAAATCCCAGGGATGGCGGTGCCGCAAATTCCGCTTCCGGCTGGGACCGACTACGGTGCTGACGTGAAATATTCTCAGTGGTAGACGGATCATGGATGAGAGTCCCCTTGCCGTCAGACTAGCCGTGGGAGGGATTTTCCTCCCCATGTAACGCAAATGAGAATTAGTTCCATCAATAAGTCGTCTGAGAAGGCAAATTTCTCCCAATATTTGATCCANTTGTTATAATTGTTACAATTATATATATATATATATTTACAAATATATATATACAATTTGTTTTGAATCATGACTACAAATAAATAAATAATCGTGACCTTGAAATATAAATAAGAAGATAAATTGTGTTGATTAAACCTCAAATTACTACATTCATCCTCCTCCCGAAACTATTTTCTCAATTTTAATCAGATTTCTTCGATCTCTCTCACTGGACAAGAGCGAGTTTTTGTTAAATTTTGTATGAAACACAGTGTAAGATCTCTGATTCATGTACATTTCATTCAATCTATATACATTGAGTTGTGATGGCGCAGGGGATAGATAGTTCGCCTTCCAATGAGGTGGCCCGGGAATTAAATCCCAGGGATGGCTGGGACGCAAATTTCGCATCCGGCTTGCACCGACTACTGTGCTGACGTGAAATATTCTCAGTGGTAGACGGATCATGGATGAGAGTCCCCTTGCCGTCAGACTAACCGTGGGAGGGATTTTCCTCCCCATGTAACGCAAATGAGAATTAGTTCCATCAATAAGTCGTCTGAGAAGGCAAATTTCTCCCAATATTTGATCCAGGAGTTCCCTTGTCTAATGCATTGAGCTCAAAATTACAAGGCTACAGAGTTGAACATTAGAAGTCGTAAATCCTAAAAATTGGGTCGGGTCGGCTGTTCAACGACTGTTATAAATAATTAAGATTTTCCTACATACAAGTTTAAGATATAAAGTGTTTGCAAACAAAACTGTTTCAAGAGTTTTAATCTAACATAAACTTGAAAAGTGCTTAAAAATCAAAAAATAAGGTCTGGAGAACTAAAAAGAAGGGCTGGCCGAATTTCGTTGATGAGATCTCTTCTGTGTTATTTATGCAGGTCCGCCAATTACTACGCTTTCCACAAAATATTTTATGGAGTGGTAGACATTTAAAACCAAAGCTTCCTGAATTTTTGGTAATTTTGCCAACATTATAAAAGCCTTACGACAAAAGAGCAGAATTTGTTCGTTCGTTGTAGTGGAACTGGGCGTCGGAGGCCTTCCGGCCCTTTACAAAAGAGCTGAAACAAAGTGGCCCTGAAAAATGAACTTTAAAATAATTTATATGTAGTGGTGTTGAAAATAATAAAGTAAATAAAAAAACTAATACATTAAAACATTAACTTAGCTACCACTACAATAAATTTTTACAAAAAACATAAAAAATTCACTTCAGCCTCATATAATAAAATCTCTGCATACTCATACGTTAGGGTATGATATTTTGATATACTATAGTTTTTTTTCTTTTTTTTTTGCCGGCCAGGTGGCCGAGCGGTTAGCGTGCCTGACTGCGGGTTCGAATCCCGCTCTGGGCATGGATGTTTCTTTCTCTCTATCTGTGTTCTATGTCCTTTCTCCTTTGTGTGTGAATGTGACCCGCCCTAAATACGGGTTGTGGCAGTGAGACGTGGGCGACGCTGCTCCACGGCCGTGGCTTCGCCACAGGTGCCCACTGGGTAACGAAAAGAGAGTTAGCAGTTCTGGCACTTTCTGTGGCCGATGGACAATAGTTCCAAGTGCCCGCCATTAAAAAAAAATAGTTTTTTTCCGAAATATTTATGCTTGATGCATTTCAAGTGTTAAGAGCCCACGTCTCTATGCTCTTATCTCCCAAACATAAGTTTGGTAACTGAATTGTTTCACTACTGAAATTTATTTTATTAAAATACTAGCTGAATACCCGTTCTTCAAACTGGTTGAATAAAAAAAAAAGATTTTTTTTCCCATGCCCGCCTGAATAATGACCTTGGTCATTCAGGCACCTGAAGGACAGATTTGTTGACCACTCTTTCAGGGACAACCATATTAGGTGGGCCAACGTTGCTCCCACTGTAAGGACAGATGGTACAGAGAAGGAAAGAACATCCATGCCTTGCCCAGGATTCGAACCCAGAACCTTTCTGATGCAAGGTCAGTACCCTAACCCCTACACAAGCAGGTCGGCATAAAAAGAAAGAAAAGAATCAATAAATCAGTGCTGGGAAACACTATGACGTCAATACTCAAAACTAAAAGGAATATACCGACACCATTGAAGAGCTTTATTAAAGAACCGAGCAAGTGATGTTTTAAGGAAATTATACAATCAGAGAAAATAACATAAAGTGGTTGTATCAATATGGTCACGTTTAATTTTTGCCTTAACTTTAATCTTAACATAACTAGTCCGCAATAGTTTTTTGTAAGCGTGCGTGATTTTTATTTCAAATTATGAAGTTGTAAATAAAGTAAAGCAAAGAATTATTAGTCCCGTCTTTTAATAAATGGGTAATAAAATAGTTCGGATACAATATTTTTTCCCTTCTCAAAATGTCACATACCTGTTCCTTACACTAAGTAAGTAATAAATAATATAGCTAAAATAATTTCAATTTTATTTTTATTAAATATTATTTGTTGCCCTTTTCGGGGGCTTTACGATACTGAAGTAACAACACTCGTTTTCTGTAGGTCATCCCATTAGAAAAAAGATAAAATGTATTCTGCATCACTTTACATGATGCTATTAATCGAGGTCAAAATTTACCACTATTAAGTAATTTCCTCCGGTGCACTTTCTAGGAGATTTAAAACACTTATTTCCAAGCTGTCGGTATTAACATGTTAGAGCCCAGCGTCATATTTATAGGACAGTTTCCTTTTACAAAAACATTTATTGTGGTAGGACAATTGTTTCAGTTTTGTCTAGGAGAATTAAGAGATTCCCTTCCGCTATAATTTAATAAAGATTTAGGATAGATCTTCTAAGGTGCAGGACCATTTCTAAATGAAATGGTAACAAACAGTTGATATTAGCCATTTAGTTGAATAACATATTATACCACTTTTTTCACAAAACCCCCTTTTGTTAAAATATATCAATACAATGTTTTATACTTATACAGGGTTATTCATAATTCCCTCCGCCTATAAACGCCATTTTTCTTTAATACAACTGGCTTCAGTAGTACATGTTTCTGCCATCTACCGGCAACTGCTTAAATTAAAACTTGAATACTTTCAGAATAAATTCATATGTTTTTTTTTTGCTATATTCGTCTTCGTGTTTTTACTATAACACTTCGAAACCCCGGGGGGAATTATGAATAACCCTGTATTAGTATATTTGGTACTTATTACATAACTCTTCAACATTTGAGTTTTGCACGAATTACATTTATCAGTGGCAACATATTGAAGTCGGAATTTTTAAAGCAAATAAGATTCCTGTAAAGCCTTGTTAAAGATTTTGGAGCTTGACCATTTCTCTATCTGACATTTAATTTATTGTTAAAATATTTATAAGTAGTGGTAGAAAAAAAGCTCATTTATTTCTAACCCGTTTAAATATTAATACATTATCTTAGCTACCTATGGAAAAATATTTTATGGAGCTACGGAAAACCCGTAGCAGGTTTCTTATCAAAGCTGCAGCAATTTCCATTAGTACATATTATCGTCAGTACACTGGTAAAAATTTCGAGATTTGTTGCGCCAAACATTGGTACTATTCATTTTCTGGCATGATGGTGAAACATGGGCTTTCATTAGCTCCAAATAACTAAAAGCTGAAGAATGTTGTACCATGATTAGATATTGTTGAAGGAAATTAAAAGTGAAGAAGGTTGCACCAATGTTAAGTATCTTTAAAGCGTCAAAAAGCAGAGAAAGTTAACATTATTATTAGGTATTTATTAAGCACCTAAAACAGAAGAAGACTGCACCATCAATTGATAGTTTGTCAATCCCAAATTCGGAGAAAAGGTCAAGTCATATAGTGTCCATTCAATTACATAATACATAAATGATATAAATATTTTTTTGAATGATTATATGAATGATATTTTTTTTATTAATGTTAAGATTCTCACTATAGTGTAATATTTCCCTAATATTCGGTGTACAAGTAGAGCACCAACTTTATGCAACTCAACTTATAGTTTGTTTTACATAAATTTTATTAATAATTTCAATGGACACAATTTATTAATAAAATTCGGATGAACACAAGATATAAGAATCGGATGAACACAACCGACAACCGCGGCTAAGAGTGAACAGTCTGATATTTAAGGAGTGGATATTTTGCCATAATGGTTGTGGCAGCGACCTCGTCCCCATATTTAGCCTTTCCCGGTGACTTCCACCTTCGAGAGCTTGCATTCGACAGTTTAAGTTTTTAATTCTTTTAATATCTACTTTTAATATGTTTTTTACGAATAACCTTTTTCTGGAGTTTCTTTGTTTATTGATGTTGTTGTTGTAGTTCATTTACGTCGCACTAGAGCTGCACAATGGGCTATGGGCGACGGTCTGGGAAACATCCCTGAGGATGATCCGAAGACATGCCATCACAATTTTGATCCTCTGCAGAGGGGATGGCACCTCCGCTTCGGTAGCCCGACGACCTGCACGCGAAGTCGAGCACTTTACGGTAGAACAGTTTAACGAGGGTCAATACCGCACACCCTCGATCCCTACGCAGACTGATCCAAGTGGACACCCACCCGCACACTGACCGCAGCCAGTGATGCATGACTTCGGTGATCTGCTGTGAACCGTGTCTTAACGATTAGTCCACTGCTGGACTGTGTTTATTGATGAATTGTTAACTTTTGCTATTAAAGAAGGATGTTTCTGTGCAATAGTGCTTTATTTTACACCTTCCAGTTTATCACTAAACAACAATGAGAATCAATGTATTATTAACCTCTGGGGGTACTGGATTGGAGATCGATCGTTCTCTGATTCAGGTCAAAATTACGATCTGTGGATGAATGAATGGCTGTATGAATGGATCCGCCCTATAAACAGGTGTGACGTATGATGTGGCAGAAGTCGAATTCTTGGCCATAGATGGCGCCACTGAAAAACAAGAATCGCACTCTCTGCTTTAAATTTCCTCGGTTTCACCAAGCAGGCTTCCCCGTGTGGCAAGTGGCACTAGAACCAACCAACCAAATTGTGTTGTACAAAGGTTCGTAATTGTGGTGGTTACATGGCTGATAATTTGTTAAGTGGGTTATAAAATACAAACCAGAACAAAATTGGCATTGAGACAAGAATTAAGTGAGGAATTGATTTAATTATGATCAGCAATTGAGTCGGTCAGAATTAAAGTCAGGTAACAACAAAATGAGGGAAATGCAGCTTTAATAAAATAAATTAGAACTGATTATTAAATTTAAATTAAAATTTTGAATGAGATTAATATTAAGTTGAGATTAAATTAAGGTTGAAATTAAAAAGAAAAAGATTTTAACTAAGATTAGTTTAAAATAGGATTAAAAGTAAGACTAAATTAATAAATAATTAACAGATTTATTAAAATCAAAGCATGGTTAAAATTAAACTTAATTTAAAAAATAAAATTATAGTAGAGAATAAATTAATTAAGTTTAGAATTAAAGCATTTTTAAAAGTAAAAAAAAAAAGAAAAGAAAGAAAGAAAAAGACACCAGTGCGACTATCTTGCACTTAGTCGCAAGATATCGTATTTAAAGTTCGGAGACTCGGGCTCTGCCACTTAGGCTCTTTTCACGAACATTCGGGTACATAAGTTAGGCACGGCTTGATCCGAATTTCAGCGTAGTGCAAGGGGTTTGGCAGGCACTGAACTTTCATTCTCTGCCTTTAGAAGATGCCGGAAGTGTTGATCATTTATCGCTAAGCGGTGGGCACCATAGAGTTGAAATATTGCGATTCGTTGAAATACCTACTGTCTCAACTCTAAGGTGGGAACATGTGAACCCAAGTCAGGGAGGCGAGTAACGTTGATGCCCGTTCCTAGGGTGGGCCACATTCACACATCACCCAACAGAGGATAGCACACAGAGCCATGTCCTGAGCGGAATTCGAATCCGTAGCCATTGGTTTCGCATTCTGGCACGCTAACCACTCGACCACCCTATGGTTCAGTGTGGTATTCTTGTATTATATATATTTATGCTGTACCATTTCGCAGTTCGATGTCAGGCGCCATCAACACTCCAAAATTAAAAAAAAAAAATTCCTTAATAATTAGTTACCACATTCTTTTAAAATTTTGAAGAATAATATAANACTAGAGATGGCTAATATTTTCTGGAACAGGTATTTGTCACCTGTTATTTAATCGTACCTGTTATAAAAATAACAGGTTACTTCCAAAGGCCTGTTCCAAAATACTAGGCAAACAATTATCTTGCCAAAAATTTATTGCTTGGCCACCGTAAGCGCATATATATTGTAAAAATGAAGAATGGCAACAGCGGTTATGTTTTAGTTTCAGTTTCGATTTTGTGATGTAAACATTATTATTTTGCAGAATAATACGATATGTGCGTGAGTGTAGTAAGTTACGAGTGTACTTATATTATCAATAAATATTGTTTTTGTTTTCTATGAAGATTTTATTAATGTTCATTCAGCAACATTCGAAGCCAACACACGCTATATCGAAACAGCCTGTTATTTTATCACAGGCTAGTATTTTGGAACAGGCGATATTTTGTCACAGCTAGTATTTCGGAACAGGCAGTATTTTGTCACAGGCTAGTATTTTGGAACAGGCGATATTTTTTCACAGCCTAGTATTTTGGAACAGCCGATATTTTGGAACAGGCTAGTATTTTGGAACAGGCGATATTTTGTCACAGGCTAGTATTTTGGAACAGGCAGTATTTTGTCACAGCCTAGTATTTTGGAACAGATGGTATTTTTTCACAGGCTAATATTTTGAAACAGATGGTATTTTGTCACAGGCTAGTATTTTGGAACAGGTGAAGCAGGTTAGTATTTGTGAACAAATTTGTATAAAGGAATAGGCAAGAATTTTGTGATAGCTTTGTCTACTATTTTGCAGGTTAAGTTTATTTGTAGGAATGTTGGGTAAGCGATGACTAGTCCCCCTGCCCTTTTGATGCTCGGGCAAGGGTATAATTGCATTTTCCTTGTTTTAATTTTTTTTTCAGTGATGCAAAAAGTAGAAGCATTTAAATATTTTTCCTAATTTTTTTGATATTGATACATATTTCCTACATGTAAAATAGAAAAAAATTTCCTACAAAATACGAGTCTTATTGTCTCTCTCTCTCTCTCTCTCTCTCTCTCTCTCTCTCTCTCTTTTTCACCTTTTTTTTTCTTTCTTTTTTTAAGGCAGTACATATTTTAACTTTTCATTTCCTTATTAGAAGGATGTGTTTAAATTGTTGAAACTATATTTAGCATGCGAATTCAAGCTATATTTAACCACTTTATTTTCTTTGTAGGCAAGCTATATTATCAAACACTATATTTTTTCTCCCAATCTTTATCCTTTTTTACATCTTCTACTTTAAATTGCTGAACTTATGACGAAGCATGAAGGGTAGTTAAATAGTACTCAGAAGATGAAGGGTAGTAGAATATATGTAAATATTTAAGCAAAATATTTTATGAATGTGATTTAATAATGAATCTTAGTTATAAAGTTTTAGGGGTCATTAAATTTATATATTTTATACATTTAATGAAAAATTCAAAATATTTTGTTTGAAATAGTGAGTTGCTCACTATAAAGTAACTACGGCCTACATTTATTTAAAAATGCTCCAATCTTTTTGTCTCTTTTTTCCGCCTACTGTATTTACTGCACTAATTACAATTGTCTTCCGGGGGACATCTAATCAAGTAGTTTACTTTGAGAATCCAGACAACTCTTTACGCCATTGGTCCCCTAACTTTCGGACCACCTCCCTAGCTTTCGCTGCTATCGGCGGCTTCCTTTTCGAGGTCGAGATCGACCGTGACCTTCGAGGTTACGAATTGACTCTATCAATATTTTTACATGAAGGCGTGTCCTTTATTTCCCTCGTAGTTATTTGTTGTAATAATTCAATCAATGTTCTATGTGAAGAGTGATTTGAAATTGCGTTGAATTTCGTCCACTCGCATAGAAATAGATGTCCCTCTGGCATTGCCTATTATTTTGTTGCTTAAAAGATTTATTTACTTTGAATATTTGAAGAAAATAAATAATATACTATTTTTAAATGATAATATTCTGCAGGAAAGGAAAAAATCTATTACAGTTAATTTGGCGTATTTCTTTTTTTTCTTCCTGTTTTGAATTTTCTTTTGATATTAAAATTACCATTAGGCCACACAGTATGTGATATTTTGATATTAATGTGCTGATTGTTTTGAAAGAAAAATATTATTTAAATAATCTAAGAAAAGTTAAGAATTGTTAAAACGGCTTGTTTCTTTAAAAATTATGCTAAATTCGCATTTTAGTATAAATACTTTTTTAGCCTAAAACTATCAAATGATGATATTCGAACTATTTAAAAAGTTGCGACGAGGTTGCAATGCATGCAGTTAGATTATTTTTAGGTATTAGGTTATATTTAATTTCATTTTTGTCAAATTTAAAATTCTAGAAGACAACTAAGCCCTATTTCTTTTCTTTATATAAAATGAAAATATGCTGGCTATTTTGTCACAGATACAGAATATAATGTGCTATTCTTAAATTGTTTTTATTAAAAAATAATAATACACTATGTTGTATTTTAAATTCAGAAATTATTTTTTTTTTAAATTTCTAATTTAGCTCGATATTAATGAAGTTCCATTTTTCTTCCTCTGGTAGAAATGAAAAGATTCTGGTTATATCATCAAACAGAATGTAATAGGGAACTCCTATATCCTTTTTATTTAGAAACAAGTAATAAATCTTTTCACGGAGCCTAAACAACCGAGAATAAAAGAGAAATTAATGTGTAACTGCTTTCTTTTTGTTTAAAAAAATAACTAGAAAAAACTTCGCGATACTCTTAGAAAAAAAAATATGTATTTTAATAGAAAAATTAATAGAAAAATATGTATCTGCTACAAAAATACTTGCCAGTCTAAACTATACTTTTGGCTGCGGTCAGTGTGCGGGTGGGTGACCACTTGGATAAGTGTGCGTAGGGACCGAGGATGTGCGGTATTGGTCCTCATTAAACTGTTCTACTGTAAAGCACTAGACTTCGCGTGCAGGTCGTTGGGCTACCGAAGCAGGGGTGCCATCCTCTCTGCAGAGGATCAAAATTGTAATGGATTGTCTTCGGATCATTTTCAAGGATGTTTCTCAGACCGTCGCTCTAGTGCAACAGCTCTAGTGCAACATAAATTAACTACTGCAACAACAATTAAATTATCTTTCAAATGTAAAAAAGTTGGAATTTTTTTTCCTTAGACCTGTTATTTTGGAACAGGTATTTGGAACAGGTATTATTTTGTATGGTAACAGCTGGAACCTGTTATTTGAAAATACCTGTTATTGCCCATCACTACTTTAGAGTATAAAATGCAGAAATATATTTTAAAGTGGTAGTTTATCAATCGTGATTCTTGGTTAAATAAATTCAATTAAGTATATTTTTATCCACCACTGTTTCTAAATAATTCGTAGGCTTACATAATTCACCACTTCATTGCACTTATGTCATGCTATACCTTTTACAGAGATGCCAACTTGCTCCGGACAGCGAATAAATATTTTTAAGTGGTAGCTTGTTAATTGCAATTCCTGGTTAAAAAAAATTCAAATTATTAGATATTTATCTAGCACCATTTCTAAATTATTCGTAGGTTTATATAATTCACAACTCTTTAAAGTTATATCACTCTAAACTTTTCAAAAACAGGCAAAATTAGTCAAGTATTTGCAAATTTTAGTTTGCAATTCTCTACCGTTTTTTAAATCATTTTGGCGTGTCGCCGGAGCAGTTGGCATCTCTGCTTTTAATAAGCAAGCAAAAGTTGTCAAATATTTGCAAAATTTACTTTGTAGTGATTTACCGTTTTTGTTTTGTTTTGTTTTTTTAGTTATTGTGGAGTAGTCCGGAGCAGTTGGCATCTCTGTAAAGGGATAATATCGTTTTTGCATAACGCGAAAAAGAAAACAGGCCTGCCAAATATTTTATGGAGTGGTAGACATTTAAAAACCGAAGCTTACAGAATGTTTGGTAACTGCAAAATTTTAAGAACCTTACCAAGAAAGAGCTGTATAAGTGGCTTTCGTAAATCAATTTTTAAATAATTTATGTATGTAGTGGTGTGGAAAATAAGTTTAAAACGGAACCATAATAAAAACGGAAACATATAAAAACGGAACCATAGCTACCACTAGAATAAAGTTTTACAAAAGGCGTTGAAAGTTGGCATCCCTGAAAAAGGGAGAGTGAAATAAACTTCTGATAATAAATTAAAACAGTGAGTGCGAAAAACATTAGTTTATTGTTACAATTTATGTCTGAAAAAGATAAGGAAGAGATTAAACAGCATCAAAATGATATTATCTAATCGTTTTCTTCTCTTTCTTGGGCGCAGATTATGGTTGTACCCTGCGGTTCTAGCTTTTTTACTGTCTCAAGAAGTCAAAATATTAAATTAAAACAAACGGTACTCAAAATGAGTAAGGAAAGATTTGTGAAACTATTCATTTACTTTCAGCTTTACTCATACAAAGGCAGAAGAAAAAGATTTTGATTTATCAAATGCGTTCAAGGATGTTGAAAATCACAGTGCCATCTCTGCAGGTATATATGTTACCGTTAAAGTATGAAATCCGTTATTTTATAGAATACCTAGTTATTACATGAAATAACTGATCGTGTCCGTTAAAGTGTAAAACTCTCTTGTACTTCACGGTTTAACTAGTTATTTCATAGAACAACGATCTGCAGCCCGTTAAAGTGTAAAATAATCTATATCATAATCATATATCTCGCACAACAAATACATTTTTTACCTTCCACCCCTACTGCATTTATGAACTATTTCAGCGCTTCTCAACCTTTCAGTATTCGCGGCCCAGTTTTCAATCATAAATTTCATCGCCCCCCCTCTTACAATTAAATGTATACGACAATTATGTATATTATTTTCGATTCTGTTTTTAAATTATTTTATCCAACTGCCAAAACAAAAGTAAAAGCGAGCCAAAGTTGGCGAGAAACCACATCTGGCATTTTGCCAAGCAGGGGGTGAACGGATAAAGCGAATGAAAGCGGGGAAAATAAAAATATTATATTTGAAATGAAAGCCAAACAGAGAGATAAAGTTAAAAGAATATGAAATTAGAAAAATTCGTTAATGAAAGTTAACCTAGACGGGGTGTACTAAATTTAAAAGCAGGGAATACATTTTTTCGAATAATAGTAGAAATAAAACAAAAGCATGACTAAAAAAGAAAAAAAATAAGCAATGTTTGTGGAAGGGAATCCACATGACCGATGCAGCCTCGAGCATGCGCAGAGCAAATGTTTTCTCGGAAGAAGGAAAATGTTCGAATAACGAAAGTTTCATTTATAGCTAGTCTCATTCGAGTCGATCCTTCTATCGCTATCGAATCTGTCGTGTAATATATGTTTTCGTGTTAATTGCTATTCACCATATTAAATATTCACGGCAGCAGATTTATGCAGACTCATGGATAAATTTTTAAGCGGAAGTAAGCGGCCATTAGACGATAGTCAGGCATCGACAAGTACACAGTCGAACGTGGTTCAAAAAATAAAATCAAGAAAATATTCTCAAGAATACTTAAATTTTGGATTTACCAGTATTGAAGTAAATAAAGAAGAAAGGCCCCTGTGTATCATTTGCTCAAAAATGTTGGTTCATCAATTATGCCTTTCATTTTTCAAAAATCAATTACTGTACATATCAAATCATGTTTTATCTTTATTTTTAATTTAAGTCTACAATCAATATTTCTAGTGTTAAGTCAATTTGTCATATTAAATTTCATTGTTTTATTATTTCACAAGCAAACGGCTTAATTTTTTTTATGGTTACCACAATGTATTCGAATGAACTTCAATGTATGTCACAATTAAATATGTGCTAGTTAAAATATAGAAATTTAATTAGTGAAATATGTATCAATTTATGTTATTATTTATTTATGTCAACTTATGTATATATATGTCAAATTATGCTTATATTTATATATATCAACTTAGATTCGATGAATCAGATATTCAAATGTTATATTTACTCAAGCAAAGTGCTTGTTTTTCTATTAGCTACCACATCGACTGCTAAATTCAAAATGTTATTACTATAAATTTTCTGTAAATTTCTAGATGTATGGGATAGGGGCCGCTAAGTGGCCCAGGTGCCCAATTTTTGTAAATAAAGTAAGTAAGTAAAAATGTTGGCGGCAGACAGCATGAAATCTACTAAACTTAAACGACATTTGGAAACGCTTCATAGTGAGTACGTCAACAAACCCAGAGAATTCTTCGAATTTAAGTTAAAATCATATAAAAAGCAACAATCATTTTTTAAAGAAACTTTGTCTGTGAATAAAAAAGCTTTAATTGCATCTTACAAAGTTTCATATAAAATAGCCAGATGTAAAAAACCTCACAGCATTGGTGAAGAGCTTGTTTTGCCAGCAGCAATTGAGATTGTAGAAACTATGTTTGGAGATAATTTTTCAAAACAATTGCAGTCCATACCTCTCTCAAATGATACTGTTGCTCGTCGAATCGGTGATATAGCAAAAGATGTACAGTGTCAGCTTTTCTCGAAGTTGCGTGACAAATTATTTTCAATACAGTTTGATGAAGCAACAGATAGTTATAAAGATGCTCATTTAATTGCCTATGTTCGTTTTTGTGATAATATGTCAGTAGCAGAAGAACTACTTTCTGCAAACCAATAGAACAACAGCGCAACAAGCAGCTCTCGCATTATTTGCAATTTTAAATGATTTTATGAACGAGGCAAACATAGAATGGAAAAATTGGGTCGGAATATGCACAGATGGTGCTCGTTCAATGTCCGGAAGATACCAAAGTATACAAGCACTTGTAAAGCAAAAATCGCCTCAGTGCGTCTGGACACATTGCATGATCCACAGGGAAGCTTTGGCTTCGAAAGAAATGAGTCCTGGTCTGAACATTGTGTTAACTACGGTTGTAACCGTAGTAAATTATATAAAAATGAGACCCCTGAAATCGAGAATCTTTTCCGCACTTTGCAAAGACATGGGTTCAGTACATTCAGCGTTAGTATTTTATTGCGAGGCAAGATGGTTATCACGTGGGAAATTTTTGCAACGTGTTTATGAATTAAGAGAAGAAATTGCTATTTTCCTAGAAGAAGAAAACAGACCGGAAGCTGAGAATTTTCGCGATGGTTTATTTGTGATGAAATTGGGTTACTTGGTCGACATATTCGAGAAATTAAATAACTTGAATCTTCAACTCCAAGGTGCAAATTCACATCTGTTGGATACAAGTGATAAAGTCAATGCTTTTTGTAGAAAATTAGAATTATGGAGCAGAAATTTGAAGCAAAAAAACCTAACTATGTTTACAAATGTGGATGATTCTGCTAAAACTTACAAGGCTGAAGAATTACACGTAAAAGTTGTATTTGTAACCATTGAAAATCATTTAANGTATTTTCCTGCTGACGACAAACTGATAGCAAGTTACGAGTGGGTTAGGAACCCATTTCATAAGACTCCCGAAAGACTCTCAATTGATGAGGAAGAAAAATTCATAGACTTCACGACAAGAGGCGAAATCAAAATACAATTTAATAAATCACTATTTGAATTTTGGGCAGGAGGATGATTTTTCTGCACTAAAAACAAGGGCATTTCGCATTCTATTACCATTTTCAACATCTTACCTTTGTGAAACTGGATTTTCTGCTGTGGTTTCTTTGAAGACAAAATATAGATCTCGCTTGAATGTAGAAACAGAACTGAGAGTGGCTATTTCTAATATTAAGCCTTCCTTCGAAAAACTTTGCTCTGCAAGACAAGCCCAAGGAAGTCACTAATAATTATTACATTTGTTTTTAATTTAGTATATAAGTAAGGTGGGTGCGTCAAAGGTGGCCAGTGTTCCAAACGTAGCCCACTCCCCAAAAGTAGAATTAATTTAATTTTTAATCACAGTATAACCCTTCTGCATTGTTAATCTTGTATCAAAAACTCACGCGGCTGAATTGGAAGAGATTTCCTTAAATGGCTTCCATTGTATGAAGTGATTTAATTTTTTGCAATTGTCGTTCTAATTTACAAGTAAGAAGGTATTGCAATTTATAAGTGTTCAAATTCTAAGAACTTTGAATTGTAATAGGTTTTCTGAAAGTTTATTTCTTTTTCTTTAACCACAATACTTTAATTCTAATTAATTCATCAGATTAATAGCTTTAAGTCGTGCAAATGATGATCATATGTATGTTCCCAAGCTCACCTTAGGCACACGTGGGCCACCGTCGGAAAGAAACGTGAAATCTATTAAAGAGTTCATTATAAATCAGTACGCAATATATATTTCTCAAAAAGGAATGATTTAATTTAATACCAATTGATTTATTTCATTTTAAGCAAATGTGGAAATTTGGCATTTTTTTAATTTTTATAATATTTTCACGTTCTCTGCACTTTAATAGATTTTTAAAGCTTTTTTGTTTTGTATACATTTTAAAGTATTTTTTTAGGTATTTTTTTGTAGTAGTTATGGGTGTTTTTGTGGTAGATTCTGGCATTTTTTTGTAAATTTGTTTGTTTTTTTATAGTAGTAATGGGTCAGGTTAGTTTACTCTTACTTATGAGCTATGGTTTACTTTTCTGAAAGAATTAGCTCAGTACTTCTTGACTTATTCTAATGAGTTAACTCAAAAGAATCGCTAGTGACGTCACCCAAGAACTATCAATGTTAATGATGTATAAAAAAAACAATACAATCTAAAAACAAATATCTTTTTTAAAGTCAGGAAACTTGTCCCCACCAGCAAGACACTCAAAGTGCCTTTTTAAAAGAACGTTTTCCAGTCCAACTGTCTTTTCTAAAGATGATTTAAGTAAGTGAAAAATATATCAATATACGGGCCACCTTTGTAACCTGTGGCCTCCTTAGACAAAAAAGCTACAATTTTGAAATCATACTATAAATTAAATGAAATTTTATTTTACAATTAAAAGTATTCGTGATATGTATTAGAGATAGGTGTAAGATTTTACGAAAAAAAAATTCAGCCGCACAGACTTAACCAAAAGATTAGGAAAAATCCTCAAAGCTTAGCTATGGCCTCCTTTGGCTCACCCATCTTAAGTTTTGATTTAGTAAGTTGTTTTACTTTAAAAAGTTATTAAATATGTAAAAAAAATTTGTTTTCTATGTGAATAAGTGCTTTCCTTTCAGGCAGTTAATAAATTTTTTTAAATAATATTTTCTCTTGGATATTCTCGCGCCCCCCTCTAGAGTGCTCGCGCCCCCCTAGGGGGGAGCGCCCCACAGGTTGAGAATCCCTGAACTATTCAACAAAAAATGTTTTTGTTTTAGAAATAATGTTCTTTGTAATTCCAAATGTCATTTTAGTAATCCTTGTTATAATAAATGATTTTCTGGTACGTTTCCATAAATACCATTTATACGCTGCATAAATTAGATAAATTGTTTTTTTTTCATTTTTATTATCTATCATTAGTTTATTTATAGAATACCTAGTTATTTCATTTTAGATCAATCGTTCATTTTACACTTTAACTGTCTCTCATTAGTTAATTTATAGAATACCTAGTTATTTCATAGAATAACTAAAGTGTCAAATTAATAACATATTACACACTTTAACGGACACGATTAGTCATTTCATGGAATAACTAAGTATTCTATAAAATAACTGCATTATATACTTTAACGGTAACATATATATATATATATATTGTTTCTACTTAATGATAAACCAAAATCGAGTATACGATATACATACGAATTGAGTATATGATGTGTATATGAATCGAGTATATGCTATGTATATGAATTGAGTATATGATATAAATACGAAGTGAGTATACGATATGTAAACAGAGTAATAGAGTTTAAAATTTGTAAAAAAAAATCGAATAATCGAGAAAACGGAAGCATCGAATAATTTAGTATACGATATGCATTCGAATCGAGTATATGATAAGTATATGAATCGAGTAATCTAGTATCAATTTGAGTAATCGATACGGTATACGATACGATTCATGTTATTCATTATTTGATATGTATAGTTTACGATTCGGAAAATCGATTATATGATATACTAATCGAGTAATCGAGCACATGACAAAAGAGAGTTTACGATAATAATACGTGGTTTCCACTTGTCTCAAAGCTTAATAGTGGCAGAGTTGCCAGCTTCTGCTTTGTAAGAAAGTTTTTTTTTTTTTAATGTATTTTGAATTAAGACAAATAAAGATGTTTTAAGTTAATTAGCAACTACCATCAAATTTTTAACGTTTTATGCAATTTAATAATATATTGCTAACCAAATTTTGATTAAAATTTACTTACTAACTGTACCCACTTCACTTTTATATAAAGTGTGGTAGAATTACATCTAAGTTTATGATGGGATAAATTATGATCATATGTTCTTTTTTTTGTCTTAAGTGTTATTTTTAAAGGAGCAGACAAGTGTATATCTATAAATTTAAACCAATATGTTCTCAATAAACTCGCAATATTAAAAAAAAAAGCATGAACTTGAATTAGTCGTGGTATATTAAAATTATTCGAAGCATATATTTAAAATGCATTCATTGCGTAAATTTTGCAATAGCGCTTTGACGTTCATATTACATTAGATTAATAAAATAAACAAAAAGTGGTAGTAAGTCTTTTTACGTCTCTGGGTAGTAAGTCTCAAATAAGAACTAGGAAAAAAGCTTTTTATTTTTTCTTTGCTATCTATTATTAAGTTCAAATGAGTGGACAACAAAATAAGCGAAACTAAAAATATAATTTTGAAAAAAAAATCTGCAGCTTTCGGAACAAATCCAATTTCAGATGTGAAATCCCCTATTTAGGTAGGATCAAGGCACTTGTATAAATACAACAACAATAAAATTGTTCCCTAGTGGGAATTCCATGTTCACTGGAATTATATTAACACGTTGAATGCCATGGGGGTCACCGGAGATCGGCACTGAGTTTGTTCGTAGCGCCCCGTGGGGGTCACCACTGACCTGCGAAGGACCAATTGTTTGCTTGCTTTTCAAAAGGTGTAGCATGACGTAAGTACTTTACTTTACTTTATTAACCCAAAACTGGGTGCCTGGGCCGCGCAGCGGCCCCTAACCCATCCATCATGATGTATTTACAAGTTGAATTAAAAACATTTTGAATTATGCAGCATTAAGTTAGCAGAACAGAAGATCAAGCAAAGTTGCTTGATAAATTAAACATGAATTGATATTTAATATGAGTCATGATTTATAAAATAATCAGAAATTTTCATGAATATAAAAAGCACAATTGATATTGAAGTATTGAATGGGATTAAATTTGATGCAATCATAAGTTGTGTTTTAAAAGTGAATTAATTTAAAATATAAACAAGTACAATTGAAATTTTAGCATTGAATGGAGTTTAAATTTGATGCAGTCATAAGTTGTGATATAGATATGAATAGAATCAAGATATATACAANGGATTCTTTGCAATGCGACGGTGAATTACGACCAGAGAGTGAGACCTTTCCACCACGAGCTGTTTTATGATACGGCATGACTTGAAAAAACAAAATGGCGGGCTCAAAATCCAGACATCAAAATGGCCAGTTGTCAGTATTGTCTCTCCCGACTCAGGAACCTGACGAGATCAAAATCTGTATCACTCACCTCGTAACGTTCAGGATAATCAGCATCAATTCAGCATGACCGGCATTGCAAGGGAGAAAAGGACTTCAGTACAGCATGACATCAGCATCATTTGATCAGCATAATCCATCGCTTCTCGGTGACTCAGACCTTAATCAGTTGACCATCCTATTCGCATGACCAGCCCAAAATCTCATCTAAATTTCTGAAAATGTTGACGTAGGTACTGGAAGGTGGTGAATCATATAAGCCTACGAATCATTTAGAAATAGTGGTGTATAAAAATCTAGTAAGTTGAATTTATTAAGCCAAGAATCACAATTGATAAACTACCATTTTAAAATATATATTTGCTGTCCGGAGCAAGTTGGCATCTCTCTTATTACAAAGTGGCGTTGCATATGAACTTTTGAATCATTTATAAGTAGAGGTGCGGAAAAATAAGTTGAAATGAATAAAAAATAATACATTAACCCGTTTTGTCCCGAATTTATATATTGAAATGTTCAAAAATTGGTTTTATAGAAAAAGTGGTATAATATATTATCGAAATTAATTGGCTTTTCTACTGTTAGGGCATTCAAATAGTATTTGATAGTTCCAAAAGTACTTGCTCCTTGTAATTCTAGATCTAATCAGAAATAACTAAATCATTGTGGTATCCGAGAATTTTTTAATTCACCCACATAAATGAAAATCCTAACAAAAAACTTACCACCACAATGAATGTCTTTGAAAAAAGGAACTGTCCTAAATATATGACGCTGGACGTTAACCGGTTAAAACGTAAACTAATAAATTTTTACAAAAAGTGTAGAAAGTTGGCAGCTCTGCGTATTCTTGCAAGAGATTTCTTAAAAGAGTTAAGTTATTTTCGCATCGTTGATATCAAATCGACATTAAAGTCCAAACCAAGATTTTTAAATTACACTAGAGTGACTTGCAAAGGGTTCCCACCGCTTTGTTACGTAGGGCATAGTAAGAACAAGGTAATAATATATTTCAGTTTATGATGCAATACGTTAAACTAATGTCTATGTATACGTTCCACTAATGTAAAAAAGTTATTTTCAAAAGAGCAGATAAATATAGCTAGAGTGTATAAAAACCAAGATTGGTGGTATCTAAGTTTATGTTTTAACGTAGACATTTTAAAAAGCAAAGCTTTCAGAATATTTGGTAATTTTGCCACCATTTTAAAATCCTCACCACGAAAGAGCTGAGATAAAGTGCCGTTGCACATGAACATTTAAATCATTTGTATAGAGTAGTGTGGAAAAATAAGTTTCAATGAATAAAAAATAATGCAGTAAATCATAAACTTAGCTACCACTAAAATAATTTTTTACCAAAAGTATAGAAATTTCGCAGCTTAGTACACATCTTTAATGAAGTATCACATAAAATGTCACTTGATTGCTTTTATCTCGTAATTACTCTCTCAAAGTGTAGCTGGAAAATTATCCTAACTCTTATTTATTTATTAAGTAACACTGAATTTATTAAAACTTTTACAGAAAGTGTTAGCATAGCAACTGCCCACAAATTATAGAGCGAGCACTTGCTTTAATACTGTTCAAAGTAACATCATCTTAAGAACGACCTAAAAAAGTTTACAATTTTAATATTTACTTTTTTATATCTTTCATCCTGGTAGATTTAAAAATTGAAATTTAACTTTTATAGGGAAATAAAGTTTTCTCTTGGGTAGAATTTTATCAATCGTAATTAATATTAATCCAAATTTTTATATGTTCAGTAAAAAGCATTTTTTTTTTTAATCCGTAAACTCTTTGCAACTCCAAAATAACGCTTTTATAAGGATAGTAATTTTACATTTTTTTCAAAAATAACACGTTTCGTAATTGTTTCTAGCATTGCTGTTCAAAAAGGACGAAAAGAGTTTCTCTTAGACCCATTAGGAAATATAAAATACATTTCCTCAGTCAAATATCTTCACTTCTTGCATGCTGCTATATTTACCTTCAAATCCTCTAATTTTTTTCACTTTTTGCATCCTCCATATTTTTTGGGTGCAAAATTGTTTTTTTTTTCCGTTTTACAACTAATATGTAGATGTTGTAAAAACAGTGATTACACTAATAACTACACTGAAGAATAATTTTTTGTTGCATTTATACAAGTACAATATTGATGTCAATATTTCAATTCTGAAATTATTTTTGTTCTGATGGAAACCGAATGTTTGCAAAATGATATTTTTCAGCTTAGTTGATTTTTTATATAAATGTAGAAAATGATGAACAACTTATAGGTGTCTATACACACATATACTTTTGTCTGTTCCTTTGAAAATAACAAATGAATAATAACAATTGAAGTTCATTTCGACCAAAAAAAAACATTGTCTGAATGTATTGCATCATAAACTGAAACGTAATAGAGCCTTCTTTTTACCACTCCTTACGTAGAAGAGAAGTGCGCACACTAGGCATTCACCCCTAGGAATTTTGCGAAATCCTGGTGGAGAATTTATTATTAAATTGGTTTGAAACTCTAGTTTGTAAAGAGAAACAGATTTCCGGTGAAAATTTGAAGTCAAAGATTCGAAAATATCTAAGACCAGTTTCAACAATTCACGTAGCAGAAAACAAACAAAACACATAAATAAGTAAAAATTGTTCCCAAATGCAATGATTCTAATAGCTAAGAACTTATTCTTAGCGCCCCTATAGCTTATCTTAAAATATACTTATTTATTTCCGANAGACTAGTTCCAACAATTCACGTAGCAGAAAACAAACAAAAAACATAAATAAGTAAAAATTGTTCCCAAATGCAATGAATCTAATAGCTAAGGAATTAATCTTAGCGCCCCTATAGCTTATCTTAAAATATACTTATTTATTTCCGATATTTTAAGTTCTAACATCTGAATCATGATGACCACAACCGAGAAAAAATTAAAAAAATCATGACAAATATTTCTGGTCAAAGATCCTGAATTAGAAACAGTGTTGAGAACTCCTTAAGGCCATATCACACTTAAGGAAATTCGTCCAACTCAACCTTCAACTCAAACTCAACTTCAACTCCGAAGACAACTCC
>NC_092212.1:5127493-5167798 GCF_043381705.1 Parasteatoda tepidariorum | reverse complement strand
TCCTGTAGCCCCCCCCATATACTACTAGCGTGTTCATAAAAATGGACACAGATCAAAATGCGTAATTAAGAAAATGGACACAGATCAAAATGCGTGCTTCAGAAAATGGCCACTGCTCAAAAAGCGTGTTCATGAAAAGAGTTACAGCTCAAAAAGCATATTTAAGCAAAAGGAAGATTGAAAAAAAAAGGTATTTAAAATGGAGAGAGATCAAAAAGCGTGTTTCAGAAAATAGACATGAATCAAAATGGGTGCTTAAGATAATGGACACAGCTCAAAAAGCGTAGAAAACCGACACAGATAGAAATGGATGATTTAGAAAATGCACACAGATCATAAAGTGTGTTAAAGAAAATGGACAGATCCCATGAAGTGTATAAATCAAATGATAGCTGCAAACAATTACCTTTCCGATGGCTAACTCAAATTTAATAGCTGAAAGAACAATTTCGTTTTGACTTTTTCCTACTTATTTAAATGCTAAGCGCAATTATTGCGAGTCCCGGACACCTGAGTGACTGGGTATATTACAATTGTAACTCATCAGATGACTCTCAGAATACTAAACGGAAAATTGGTTTTCAAAAGTGTAAATTATTACAACTTAATTTTAATACCACTATTTTAAATTTATATAATCCGTGGCAACCGCATAAAAACAGCTGTTGACTATCAGAAACACTAACATAAAGTAAAGAATGATTAACCCTTTCGCGCCGACTGTCACAAATACGTGACACCATAAAACCGTATCAACCAGGGTAAAAATATGAAACTGGTAATCAAAGTATTTCTTTAGCAGTTTATTTGTGGGCGGAGTTATAATTGTTTGATTTATTTAATTCACCATTACTTTGTTCAAAATAAAAGTATTTAGTTATACTTTGAATTAACATTGATTATATATATGATTAAACTAACAATAATTAAAGTAACAGCAAAGTAAGTCTGTCAAATTAGAAACGACTACATTTAAGTTACCGCTTTTTATTTAATTACATCCTGATCCTGATTTTGTACGAATGCTTTCATGAATCACCCGTCCCCAAGGGGTTAATGAAACCAAACGATATCAAGTTGCTGACTTACTTGCATTTATTTACAGGCATTTTGAGCTATGTCTAGAGAAAAACAGCTCATCGAAGAAAAATGGTTTAGATATGGACATTAATGGTTTAGATAGTTCAGACTTTGAAGTAAAGATATTAGTTAGCACAAGAATAGAGAGAGTATTTATCCATCATAAAAGGTATTTATACCTTTTATGATAGGTATTAAAAGGTATTTAAGGAAAAGGTATAACAAGTCGAGACCCTTGCTATCCCAGCTTTCGAATAAAGAAAGAATAAGGATTAACCTTCTGGTTGACTTACTTCGATTAACGCAGCTTTTCGATGACCAGTCGAACCTTTGGTTGATGTCGTCGCAATAACAGAATGCACGTCGAAGTAGAGTATTGTACCTGCATTCCGCATCACCGCACAGATTAGGATTGTCGACACACTCTTGGATGATGTCGCAGAAATCTCCGCTCGTTCCATATTCACAAGAACAATATTTCTCATCTCCTTCTCTTTCTTCGCAAACAGCACCATTGTGGCATTCTTTATGATTTGTGCATTTCTCTGAAATGCACATAATTAATGAAAAACGCATAATTAGAAACAATTTATACTCAAACACCCAGTGGTTAGCCAAAAATATTTAAGATTAATATATCCAGAGACTCCCAGGTGCGACTAAGAATTCAAAAGGTGGTGACTAATAAAATTCAAATATTTTTAAAGACAGATTGAAAATAGAAACTCGTTAGTAGTAGTCGGCAAACTACTAAAAAGTTGCTACTAAGGGTTTTAGAAGTAGTAGTTGGCAATCTATTATCTTCTAAAGTATATAGTAGTTGGCATCTACTATCTTCTAAAGTATATAGTAGTTGACAATCTACTATCTTCTAAAGTATATAGTAGTTGGCAATCTACTATCTTCTAAAGTATATAGTAGCTGGCAATCTACTATATTTGGGCTGCATTGTAGTTGCAAACTACTATGCATAGTAGTTGGCAAACTACTGTGGTCGGATTGTGATGGCTCAGAGGATAGAACACTCGCCCCCCAATGAGGTTTTGGCTCCCAATTGTTCGCCAAAAATATTTAATATTAATATATCAAGGGCAGTCAGGGACGATCAAGAATTCAGAAAGTGGTGAGTAA
Source organism: Parasteatoda tepidariorum (assembly GCF_043381705.1). Lineage (NCBI taxonomy): Eukaryota > Metazoa > Arthropoda > Arachnida > Araneae > Theridiidae > Parasteatoda > Parasteatoda tepidariorum. Next base: position 5,165,587 of record NC_092212.1, on the reverse strand, counting down.
TAAAATTCCAAAATTTATTAAAAAAAGATTGAAAATAGCAACTTTTTAGGGTCCTGATTCAACTAAAATTCTACAGAAAACAAAATTTCAACTGCTGCGTCTGTTCAGCCTGCAAAAAGAATACCCTCATGCTTTTACTATACTATCATCTAAAATTTTGAGCAAGCTGCTTCTTTATTTTTATTATTTACTAAGGCAAAAGCTTCACACGGTTTCTTATAAGAAGTCCGATCAGACCATTCTGAGCTACAATGAAGGCAACTTAGCGTTGAACTTGGTCTAATATTTGGTTCATAAATGCCTTTTAATAAAAAGAAACTAGTTAAAATAAGAAAGTGGTAGCAAATATATGTCTAAAAATTAGTTTAGTTTATGAATATGATTGGTTTGTCTAATTCACTTGTCAACCACTATCGATTCAATTCTCAAATATCTATGATAAATTCTCCACTAGGCCTAGGTCAAAGGGAACGCATCTCATTAAATTGCTTTTTTTAAATCCATTGACCCTTTAATGACCAAGGGCTGCAAACTGTCTGAACTTTTTGAGAAAACTTTTTCTAGTGGTAGCTAAGTTTATATTTTTTTTCTTCTATTTTACAGCATGTATTGAATATCTGACACAATTCGGAGTTTGCGACTATAAATACGTATCTCCGTATCCTTCTCATTTCAAACAAAGCCATATGGAACTCCTGTATCAAGCACTGGGACATTACTAGCCTTAGCGGATATCTTTTTGATGGATGTAACCCTCTTTCGAGTTACATGGAGAGGGAAAATACGAAAACCTCACCCCTTACTCTCAGAAAATATTTTTTCTAGTTCTAGAAGAATCAATAAATAAATATTTTAACATTTTAGAATTTGTTCATCCCTACCCTGAAATAATTTGAACAGATATGTACACAAATTGTTAAAATCTGATAAAAGTTTTATAAGAATTCTACTTGTTTTAGACACTTCTGCGTACATTTAATACCATACAGAAAAAAAAGCGTTGTAGGATAAGGGTATTCTTTTCTAAGATATCTGTAGAGTTTAAAAATTTGGGTTTATTGTTTACCATTAACCGATTACAGCGGCTTTTCAAATAAACTTGCCAGTTATTTAGTCCAAAATTATAAGAACTGGTAAAACAATCAAGTCATTTCTTTATAGTTTCATATTGAAAATACAAAGATTCTTAATCTACTGCGATATTTTATATGCAGAGATGCCAACTGCTCCGAACACTCCCAAATAATTAAAAAAACGGTAAATAACTACAAAGTAAATTCTACAAATATTTGACTATTTCTGCTCGCTTTTCAAAAGGTATAGCATGATATAGGTAGTTATCATCATCATCATTTATCTGGGCGCCTGGGGCCGTTAGCGGCCTTTTCCCCATTCGTCTTGATCTTTGGGGTGGTTCTTTCAGGTAATTGGAATGCAATTGAAGTAAAAGGAATTTAAATATGATATAGCTAGCTAGATCATGTAATTTGGCAAGGTACCGGCCCGCGCAAGCGGGCACCAGACCTCTGATCTGTGTTATGCCCTAGGGCGACTGAAACTAATGGCATTGGAAAAATATGATATAGTATAACGTGGTGAAATACATAAGCTTGCAAATTATTTAGAAATAGTGGTAGTTAAAAATCTGCTAAATTGAATTTATTAAATCAAGAATTGATAAATTGCCACTTTAAAATATATATTTGTGGTCCGGAGAAAATTGGCCACTCTGTATATGCAAAGATTTATATTTTTTTAAAAAAGGAAACGTGAATCGCTGCTTGCTTAAGGAAATTGCTGACATAAATTGGATAAAACTGGTTAACTTTGTGTGCTTTTTTCAGAATGCCATTTCCATACCTGCCAACTTTCACTCTTTCCGAGAAAGGACTTTCCAAGTGGTAGTGAAACAATAAACGAAAAACAATCTGACACAATAATATAATTGTACTTTGATCACGCTGTTATTCTCTTTTGCATTGGTTAGTATGCTTTTATATATTTATTGTAATTATTTATATGTAGTGGTGGTCAAACTCATGTATAATTATCATTATAACTCAAAAAGTTAATTGGAATTACATGATTCTCGCTACCACTCAAAATATGAAAATACAATCTTCCGTGAAAACAGGAAGAGTTGGCAGCTATGCATTTCAATTTTCCTTTGTTTTTAATTGTGTGTTGTGATCTGGCCTGAAAGCGAAACGGAAAAAGGAAAACACTGGTAGGACTATTTCAATAATAGATAATTTTCAGGAGAAGGAAACCTATTCTTAATAATAAATAATTCCTTGTTATTAAATTTTTCTCGTAGAAAAAGCAATTCAATATATAAAGTGCATACGTTAAAAAATTTTGGTAGTCATGGATATTGTATTATTCCGGAAAAAAAGGGCAAAAATGAAATTTATTTTTTACCAGTTTTTACTCTTTTCCGTCTTTTCAGCCCTTGCTGTGATCTAATCCCATTGCGTGTTACATGTATATATTTATCTCAGACTTTGCATTATTTGTAATATGGTCACCCATTGAGACTTAACATATGTTAACCCCCGCACCACCCGTCCCATCCTCCTTTTAAATTTTATAACTTAGATCAGTGTTTCCTGAAGTGTGGTACGCGTACCCCCAGGACAGTTTAGCGGGGGTACACGTTTTTATGCGAAATATCTTGCAACAAACGAAAATTTCAAAAAATTTTATTAAAAAACAAAGCTAGCCATAAAAATTCACGATTACGTATTTTTCTATTGGCTATTGTTTGCAGAAATAACAGTTAATAATTAGTGGTGTCAACAGCCAGTTGTGATTTTTAACTTTTGTGCAATTTTTAATTGTAAAAAATACATTCATTTTATATTAGTGGTACACAGCTTTACGAAAAATTTAGAAAGGGTACACAAAAGTCATAAGTTTGGGAAACACTGACTTAGATGAAGGAGCAGATATCCCCCTAGGATAGGCACTCCATTAAAACTGTATCAGTCATTTGTGATTTATTTCCTTACTTTCTAAACGCGTTTTTGGAATCTATTTACTTTGTTTTAAATCGCGCTTCGAGATTTATTTCTGTTTTCAAGCACGTGTTGTGATCTATTTTCTTTGTTTCAAAACGCGTTTCCGGATATATTTCCTCTTTTATCGAAGTTGGAGTTTCAAAAATTTCTTTGATGCGCCTCAAAAATAAAATGTTTAAAAGAAATTTTCATAAAACTCACTTTGTGGCACGCATTTCTTCGTTGGTTCATCAAATCTTTGACCTTCTTCTTTGCATTTGCAGTAGGCTTTCTTTTTCATCATGTGGAACGAACAATCGGCGTCCCCATCTGCGCCGCACATACCACTGTTTTGAAAACATTCATCAATTATCTCACAGTTCTTACCGCTCAATCCATTGTAATAACAATCGCAAATATTTTCTCCTGCAATATTGATGCATTGTCCCAAGAAATTACAGTCTTTTGTTGAATTGCAAACATCTGAAAAAATGAAAATAATTGTCAGCAAATGTTTAAATACTATTTAAATTCAAGAAAATTTTTAAAAAATCAAGTGGTGAGCTATATAATTTGAATCAATCCAGTAGTATTATTGAGGAGCAATAGAAATCAGTGATGACTCAAGGTTGTTTGAATCTCAGAGAAGAAAAAAAAATTGATAGTAAAACCACCTTACTTGTTTTTGAGAAGAGTATCGAAACTCTGATAAACAAAACTTTTAAAAAGTTATAACGCATACTTAATTTAAAATAAAATCTTAGTTGCGTTTAATGTTTTGGCCTCATTAAATCTTGATGTTTAAAGTTTAAAAAAAAATTGTTTTACTACCACGACGAGTCATTAGGGAGATTTTGCAAATTTACATTAGCTCCGTTTCAAGTATAGTTCGTTCACCAGGAGTTGGCACTTGGCTCCACCTCCTCGGACGCAAAGTTCATTTCAGCGCGGGGGAGTAAAAGGATCCCCGCTTGAAATCGAGATAACCTTTCAGTAAGTTAAATGCCGCTAACATATTAAAATATCATTTAACTTCGATCTCAAAATCAAAACAAACATTTCCAAACATAATTGTTGTTTCCCACTTTGTAAAATATTTTTCAGCGACCCTACAAGCTAGCAGATATGTAAAATTAAAATCCATCACCTCATCCACAATAGTTCAATGTTCATGATGAATGGGGAAAATATTATACACAGTTCTTTCAGTAAAATTAACATTCAACAATTTTTGGTATTCACGGACGATAGTCTCCCGAGGAAATGATAGAAATTAAATGGTATACTACTAGTTTTTTCTACTTTTCGGAATATTAACAACTCTGATAACTACAGCATTTCATTACATTGTTTCTACAAATTCAAATTATAATTAAAAAAAAAAAAATTAATTCTAATTCGCATTCTAAAAATATACCACTTTAAGATATAAATACGTTTTATGATATACAGGGTAAGATCTTTGATCATTAAAGTATTTTTTTTCGTTCATACAACTTAAAAAATTGCGTTCCGTAGCATTGCTGGTGGACGCTAACATTAAATGCGAAGTAAAATAGGTAACACTTGTAGAATAAGGGCAATTACGCTTCCTTTTCAAGAGTTACCACGTGACAACTTCTAGCCATATAGTCAGCTCAAGGCAGGGGTAAAAGCGAGACGGAAAAGGGAATAGGCTGGTAGTAAAATCAGTTCAGTTATTTATAGTTTTTGGGAGGAGTTAACTTATTCTTTTTTATAGCTATTTAACAATATCTATTTAATCTTGGAGACGAAGCAGATTATTATATATGTTAAAATCTTAAAGAAATCTTGGTAGTTACAGATATTTTATTTTTCTCGGAAAAAATGCTATAATAAAATGTGTTGCGTACCAGTTTTTCATCTTTTACGTCTTGCTATAAAAGGGCTTTCACCGGCCAGCTCTGTGAGATTGAATCATGTCATCAAGATTTAGTTATGCTACTGGATTTGTACCTTCACGTGTTGGTTATTCCTCACGCGGCGGCTCTAATCATCGTTCCGGCAGGGTAGGCAAGACTACGTCCAGCGCTCCACCACCGACAGCTTATTCTAGACCGGCTATCTACACAGACTACAAACTTCCCAATCTAAAACCAGGAGATATATACGAAGACTGCTACGGAACGTTTATTCAGCTGGACAAGAAGGGGTATATCCTAATTCTGGACGATTTCCAGGTTCCCGAAGGAGCAACTAGGCCATATTACTCAGGAAACCCAATCCAGCCGAGTCCCCCCGAGGAGAATCCAATTTCGGGATCGGAAGAAATAGAACAAGCTACTGAGACTTTTCCCCCTCCTATGGAGACTGAAAAGAATCAAGAGCCGAATGAAGAGGCTTCGGCCTCTAATGCTGCCAGTAACTCCCAAGAACCACCGACAAAGAAGAGAAAAAAGAAGAAGAAAAAGAAGCCCACTAATGCTGCTAATACCACTCCAAGCCCTACTTCTACGACACTAAGCTGCTCTTCTCCTTCCGAGCCCTCTTCTCAGCCGGAGACTAAGCCAACTTCTACATCTGCTTCCACGGACGAGACTCCCAAAAAAGACAAAGAGACTTCCAATGAAACAGAAAAAGCTCTGACTACCAAGCATGCCAAAATACTCATCCGAGGACTGCCAGATGATTTTGATACGGATATCATTTTCCAAGAATTTGGAAAATTGGACTTAAAAATTCACAAAATTATACAGTTCAAGAAGAGGGTGGGCGGGGCCTATAGGCTCCTCTCCCTTTTTCTCGTCATCGCACCAATGGCAGATCAGGACAAGATCTTCGCAACGAAAAGTATTCAACAGTTTACCATCAGTGCAGAGAGATTTCGTGGCGGCCGCCGGCCGAAACAATGTTTCAGATGCCAAGGCTTCGGCCATACGCAGCGTTTTTGCTCCAATCAGCCAAGATGTATGAAATGCGCAGAAATGCACTTCTCATATCAATGCAAGAAAGATAGAAGTTCCCCCGCCAAATGCTGCAACTGCGAGGGAAGCCATACATCAAATTTCTCTGGGTGCGAGGCTCGTCCCAGAAGAAAAAGTTTTCAGACTAAGGATACACCTGCTACCTTAGCACATCGACTTGTTACAATCATCAAGGAACTGCAGGAGATCCTGAAAAATCAAGAAGTGCTAGGTTTACTTCAATCTCTAATCAAGGGGTCTTCCCCTACAGAATGATGATCTTCTATTCCAACTCATGCCAACCCCCAACAAGGACTCGATTTTTTATCGAACTCTATCGACATTATTACAGGCGCCCTCGGGCACTACTTTAGATGAAGAAGTCGATAGTCCGCTTCGCGGACAGGTACTTTGTTCCCTACTATAGTTCAAGTTCAAGCTCAAGGCTTTTATTCCCCTAGGAGGCCTTTCACCTTTTCCTCTTGATTTGTGAAATCGTGAGGTAATTTTCATTATGAGTTTTGAAAACAAGAAAGAAAAATAATTTTGAACTATTTGTTGCAATTGCAAAGCCATTGGCTGAATCGTAGCACCAATAAGAAATCAGAGTTATGAGCAGTTAGAAACTTGCTCTTTCTTTTAAATTAATCATTTCTAAAGATTTAAGCTATTTTTAATTAAATAGTTCTCATTTTAATTAATTTTCCCACCACTGCATATCAAGAATTCAAAGTATCATATGAGCTGCAACTTTATTACACTTGTATTTGCAAGCAAACAACGACGATATTGACTCAGATATCTCTTATTTAACCCTTTGGGGACGGGTGATTCAGAAAAGCATTCGTACAAAATCAGAATCAAGTTGTAATTAAATAAAAAACGGTAACTTAAATGTAGTCGTTGCTAATTTGACAGACTTACTTTGCTTTTAATTTAATTATTGTTAGTTTAAACATATATATAATCAATGTTAATTCAAAGTATAACTAAATAGTTTTATTTTGAACAAAGGATTGGTGAATTAAATAAATCAAACAATTATTACTCCGCCCACAAATAAACTGCTAAAGAAATACTTTGATTACCAGTTTTATATTTTTAACCTGATTGATACGGTTTTATGCTGTCACGTATTTGTGATAGTCACCCTCGTTCACTGACCCTCTTAGAGCGAGGTTGTGTTGTGACCGAGCTCTACTATTATGTCTTACCATAATTTTGCCCGTGGTGGGAAGCGGCGGTCCGAAAGGCCCGCGCAGCGACCACTCACCGGACAGGAAAAATTTGACTTGCTGACTACCGATGAGGAACGGCTAGCTTATGCTGCACCATTTGCAAAAACGTCTGACCTATCGTACATTGACTTCCAGATCGAACAATGCGAAATACGAATAAATAGGCATATTGAAAAAGGTGATAAGCCACCCTACATAGCAGAATTTCAAAGACGTGCCCTGATAATTAGAAGGAAGGAATTGCTCCCTGAGGAACCTGACGACGAGTTCAAGTCCATGGATACCGAAAAGCCAGACCAACCCGAACAGCCCAAGGAACCCAGTGATCCAACTCCTACTTCTGAATCACCCCCCGAGTCTACGACTGTAGAATCATCAACAGAGACCAGAGAAGAAGTGCTGCCTGATCCCAAATCTCCCACAAAAAGACCGAGAAAGAAAAAGAAGAAGAGTAAAGACGGTAACGGACCCCGTCAGCCAGCCACTCCTGCCTCTGACCTGACCCCAGAAAACCCACCAGCGACAAATCAGTTAGAACCAGTTCCGATGGAGCCTTCTCCACCGAAAACTCCTTCAACTCCGCCGAGAAAACTCAGATTTCTCGTGCGAGGACTCACCGTAGACCACCCGACAGACAGTCTCCGGAACGACATCGAGGCGAATGGACTTCGCCCAATCAAAATTGAGCAACTTAGAAAGAGGCGTGGCGACGGCTACAAGCTCCTCCCCCTGTTTCTAGTGATACTCCCAGACTCCCCAGAACATCGGGAATTCATCGACGTGAAGACTCTCCTTACTCTTCCAGTAAAGATTGAGAAATTTCATGGAGGGCGCTTAGCTATTCAATGCTATAAGTGCCAGAAATTTGAGCATACGCAGAAATCCTGCCCCAACGAACCTGCCTGCATGAAGTGTGCCGGAGCCCACTTCACTTATCTATGCACGAAGCCTCTCTCCCTCCCAGCGACATGTGCCAACTGTAAAGACGCCCACCCAGCCTGTTTTACAGGATGTAGTGCCCGGCCTAAGAGAAATCATCGAGCTCCACAGAACAGACCAAAAGACTCCACTTCGAACGCCACTAGGTTCCTGAAGGTCTTCAAAGAACTTCAGGAGTTACTTAAAGATGAAGCAGTAATCCAGCTGCTTACTTCTCTCATTCCAACACTCAAGACCTAGCCAACGGAATCCACCCCAAGCCCACCTCAACCACGGACGATCTCCTGCCCCACTTGATTTACAACATCCACCTCAGATCTGCTTAGGCAGTTTTTTTAAAACACTTTCCCATTGAGATGAATGAGTTAGGGCCCCTTCGGGGCCGATACTTAGATACACACCTCACATAGGCATAGGCATAGGTATTTGTGATAGTCGGCACGAAAGGGTTAAATCAAATGCTTTCCTTTGTTTTTAATAAAGCCACACATGAAAAAACGTTTACTCCAAGTGACATGAAATTACCTCCACAAATCAAAGAAAAAATCTCAACAAACATAACAAAACTGTGCACATAAATAAAACTATTTTTGTGTGTTCTATATTGCATTCATTTCTTCAAACCATTTAAGTAACGGTAATAATATAAAAAAATTAAAAATTTACTCGAATTATGTGTTTCGAATAATCTTGACTTCGCAGGTCAGTGGTGACCCCCGTGGCGCTACGAAGAAACTCAGTGCCGATCTCCGGTGACCCCCATGGCATTCAACGTGTTAATATAATTCCAGTGAACATGGGAACAATTTTATTGTTGTATTTATACAAGTGCCTTGATCCTACTTAAATAGGGGATTTCGCATCTGAAATTGGATTTGTTCCGTAAGCTACAGATTTTTTTTTCAAAATTATATTTTTAGTTTCGCTTATTATTTTTCCCCTCATTTGAACTTAATAATAGCTAGAGAAGAAAAAATTAAAAAAAAATTTCCTAGTTTTTATTTGAGGAAAAAAAAAGACTTACTACCACTTTTTGTTTATTTTATTAATCTGATGTAACATAAAAGTCAAAGCCCAATTGCAAAATTTACGCAATGAATGCATTTTAAATATATGCTTCGAATAATTTTAATATACCACGACTAATTTAAATTTATGCTTTTCTTTTAATATTGCGAGTTTATTGAGAACGTATTGGTTTAAATTTATATATATACACTTGTCTGCTTCTTTAAAAATAACATTTAAGACAACAAAAAAAAATTAACATGTGATCATAATTTATCCCATCATAAACTTAGATGTAATTCTACCGCATAAAAGTGAAGTGGGTAGTACACTTACTATTCACTCAAGTAAATTTTAAACAAAATTTGGTTTGCAATATATCATTAAATTGCATAAAACGGGAAATATTTGATGGTAGTTGCTAATTAACTTAAAACATCTTTATTTGTCTTAATTTAAAATACATTTTAAAAAAAACTTCCCTACAGAGCAGACAAAGCTGGCAACTCTGCTACTATTAAGCTTTGAGACAAGTGGGAATCACGTATTGTTATAGTAAACTCTCTTTTGTCATGTGCTCGATTACTCAATTAATACATCGTATAATCGATTTTCCGAATCGTACACTACACATATCAAATAATGAATTACACGAATCGTATCGTATATCGTATCGATTACTCAAATTGATACTAGATTACTCGATTCATATACTTATCATATACTCGATTCGAATGCATATCGTATACTATATTATTCGATGCCTCCGTATTCTCGATTATTCGATTAGTATACAAATTTTAAACTCTATTACTCTGTTTACATATCGTATACTCGCTTCGTATTTCATATACTAGATTTATATACTTATCACATACTCGATTCGAATGCATATCGTATACTAAATTATTCGATGCTTCCATATTCTCGATTATTCGATTAGTATACAAATTTTAAACTCTATTACTCTGTTTACATATCTTATACTCACTTCGTATTTATATCATATACTCAATTCATATACATATCATATACTCGATTCATATACACATGATATACTCAATTCGTATGCATATCGTATACTCGATTTTGGTTTATCATTAAGTGGAAACAAAATATATATAAATACCTGCGGAGATGGCACCGTGATTTTCAACATCCCTGAACGCATTTGATAATTCAAAATCTTTTTCCTCTGCCTTTGTATGAGTAAAGTTAAAAGTAAATGATAATAATAAAAAACAAAATAGTTTCACAAATCTTTCCCTACTCATTTTAAGTTCCGTTTGTTTTAATTAAATATTTTGACTTTTTGAGACAGTAAAAAAGCTAGAACCGCAGGGTGCATACTTAATCTGCGTCAAAGAAAGAGAAGAAACTATTAGATAATATCGTTTTGATACTGTTTTATCTCTTCCTTATCTTTTTCAGATATAAATTCTAACAATAAACTAACGTTTTTATAAAATGTTTTTCTCACTCACTGTTTTATTTTATTATCAGAAGTTTATTTCTTTTACCCGTTTTCAGGGCTGCCAACTTTCAACGCCTTTTGTTAAACTTTATTCTAGTGGCAGCTATGGTTCTGTTTTTATTTATTATTTTTAATTCATTTAAACTTATTTTCCACACCACTACACATATAAATTATTTAAAAATTGATTTACGAAGCCACTCTTTCGTGATAAAGCTTTTAAAATTGTGCAGTTACCAAATATTCTGAAAGTATTGGTTTTTAAATGTCCACTCCTTAAAATATTTTGCCAAAATCGTAGAAGTTGGCAGGCCTGTTTTCTTTTTCGCTTTATGTAAAAAGATATTAACCCTTTACAGAGATGCTAACTGCTCCGGACACTCCACAACAACTAAAAAAACGGTAAATCACTACAATGTAAATTTTGCAAATATTTGACAACTTTAGCTTGCTTCTTAAAAGGTATAGCATGACATAAATAAAATGAAGTGGTGAATTATGTAAGCCTACGAATTATTTAGAAACAGTGGCGGATAAAAGTCTACTAAATTGAATTTATTAATCCAAGAATCACAATTGATAAACTACCACTTTAAAATATATATTTATTGTCCACAGCAAGTTGGCATCTCTGCCTTTATACTCCAAGGACTTTATAATGCTGTTTGAGTTAATATGAGCACTAACTTCTTACATGCACAGATGCCAACTGCTCCGGACACGCCAAAATAATTAAAAGAACGGTAGATAACTACAAAGTTAATTTTGAAAATATTTGACTACATTTGCTTGCTTTTTAAAAAGTATTAGTATGGCATAAGTATTATGAAGTGCTGAATTATATAAACCTACGAATTATTTAGAAATAGTGGTGGATAAAAATGCCCGAGCCCGAGTGTCCGAACTTTAAATACGATATCTTGTGACTAAGCGCAAAATAGTCGCACTGGTGCCTTTTTTTTTCTTTTTCTTTTTTTTTTTTACTTTTAAAAATGTTTTAATTCTAAACTTAATTAATTTACTCTCTACCATAATTTTATTTTTTAAATTAAGTTTAATTTTAACCATGCTTTGATTTTAATAAATCTATTAATTACTTATTAATTTAGTCTTACTTTTAATCCTATTTTAAACCAATCTTAATTAAAATCTTTTTCTTTTCAATTTCAACCTTAATTTAATCTCAATTTAATACTAATCTTATTCAATATTTTAATTTAAATTTGATAATCAGTTTTAATTTATTTTATTAAAACTCCATTTCCCTCATTTTGTTGTTACCTGACTTTAATTCTGACCTACACAATTGCTGATCATAATTAAATCAATCCCTCACTCAATTCTTGTCTCAATGCCAATTTTGTTCTGATTTGTATTTTATAAACCACTTAATAAATTATCAGCAATGTAACCACCATCAACTTGTAACCACCACAATTACGAACCTTTGTACAATTGGTTGGTTCTAGTGCCACTTGCCACACGGGGAAGCCTGCTTGGTGAAACCGAGGAAATTTAAAGCAGAGTGTACGATTCTTGTTTTTCAGTGGCGCCATCTATGGCCAAGAATTCGACTTCTGCCACATCATACGTCACACCTGTTTATAAGGCGGATGCATTCATACATCCGTTCATTCATCCACAGATCGTAATTTTGACCTGAATCAGAGAACGATCGATCTCCAATCCAGTACCCCCAGAGGCATTCATTTGTTATGGGAATATGGAGGACTTTGCGACTGGACAGAGTTTTAACGTGCATCAGTCACCAACTACACGAGGAGTCTTCGGCCGGCGGGGTTCGAGGCCACGAACTCACAACACAATTTAATAACTGTTACTACAATATATCTTTCCTGTTTCTCTTATTATACTTTCTCATTCTTATTTTATTTTACTTATTCTACTTACACATTTAATAATTAATTTGTTAATGCAAGTTTTCCACATTTTGTTCAATTGTTACATCTAATGTTTCTGCTATTACTCTACTAAGTCTCTGCTACTTTAACCTGCAGACTAGAATCCCCTGTTGCGTAATCATCTGAATACCATTGCTCTTGGATACACTCCACAGTAGCCAATCGATTGCCTAGAATTTTTTTAATAATAAATTACCAAGTGCATTAATAATACATTGATGCTCATTGTTGTTTATTGATAAACTGAAATGTGTCAAATAAAGCACTATTGCACAGAAACATCCTTCTTTAATAGCAAAAGTTAACAATTCATCAATAAACAAACAAACTCCAGAAAAAGGTTATTCGTAAAAAACATTTTAAAAGTAGTTATTAAAAAAATTAAGAACTTAAACTGTCAAATGCAAGCACTTGAAGGTGGGCGTCACCGGGAGAAGTGAAGTGCTGCAACAACCATTATGGCAAAATATCCACTCCTTAAATATCAGACTGTTCACTCTTAAGGCCTGGTTTCTCAGGACAGGACGCCGTCAGCTGGAAATCAGCGCTAACCTCTGATTGGTCCATTTGTGAGCTTGATAGTATACGTCATCGAACGCTCATCTTGAACTACAATTGCCGTCCAACTCAACTGCAGTTGGATTACAACGTGACGTTAACCACAGAAGCAATGGCGGACAACATCCAACACCACATTGAAATCAGCCAAGATTTTGATTTCGACATTAAACATAGCTCCTTCATTAAACATAGCACTCTTCATTTAGCTCAGCTATAATGTGTTTTTTCTTGAACAAAGTCATTATTTGTTCTCTAAAACACTGGTCGACAAAAACAAAATCAATACAAATTCAAAATAAATATTTGTTTACGTTATTAACGCATGCGCAATGAGAAATAATGTCTGCTTTGGACCGACTGCTCAAGCTGAGCTAACAAAAAAGTAATTTTTTGGCGTCAGCTCTACGTCAACTTTCCGCTGACGCCCAGATAAGGCGCTAGTTCTAAAAAACCAGGCCTTGAGCTAACAAACCAGTATTTTGTTGGCGTCAGCGGGACTTTGACGTTCCGCTGACGCTCAGATAAGGCGCTTGTCCTAAGAAACCAGACCTTTAGCCGTGGTTGTCGGTTGTGTTCATCCGATTCTTATATCTTGTGTTCATCCGAATTTTATTAATAAATTGTGACCATTCAATTTATTAATAAAATTTATGTAAAACAAATTATAAGTTGAGTTACATAAAGTTGGTGCTCTACTTGTATACTGAATATTAGGGAAATATTACACTATAGTGCAAATCTTTACATTATTAAAAAAATATCATTCATATAATCATTCAAAAAAATATTTATATCATTTATGTATAATTACACTATATGACCTGACCTTTTCTCCGAATTTGGGATTGACAAAATATCAATTGATGGCGCAATCTTCTTCTGTTTTAGGTGCTTTATAAATACCTAATAATAATGTTAACTTTCGCTGCTTTTTGACGCTTTGAAAATACTTAATATTAGTGCAACCTTCCTCACTTTTAATTTCCTTTAACAATATCTAATCATGGTACAACCTTCTTCAGCTTTTAGTTATTTGGAGCTAATGAAAGCCCATGTTTCACCATCATGCCAGCAAATGAATAGTACCAATGTTTGGCGCAACAAATCTCGAAATTTTTACCAGTGTACTGACGATTTGACCAGTGTACTACTGGTAATCGCTGCAGCTTTGATAAGAATCCTGCTACGGGTTTTCCGTAGCTCCAGAAAATATTTTTCCAGTGGTAGCTAAGATAATGTATTAATATTTAAACGAATTAGAAATAAATGAACTTTTTTTTACCGCTACTTATAAATATTTTAACAATAAATTAAATGTCAGATAGAGAAATGGTCAAGCTCGAAAATCTTTGACAAGGTTTCACAGGAATCTTATTTGCTTCAAAAATTCCCTCTTCAGTTTGTTGCTACTGATAAATGTAATTCGCGCAAAACTCAAATGTTGAAGAGTTATGTAATAAGTACCAAATATACTAATACAGGGTTATTCGTAATTCCCTCCGGGGTTTCGAAGCGTTATAGTAAAAAAAACGAAGACGAATATAGCAAAAAAGAACATATGAAATTATTCCGAAAGTATTCAAGTTTTAATTTAAGCAGTTGCCGGTAGATGGCAGTAACATGTACCACTGAAGCCAGTTGTATTAAAGAAAGATGGCGTTTATAGGCGGTGGGAATTATGAATAACCCTGTATAAGTATAAGACATCGTATTGATATATTTTAATCAGATTTCTTCGATCTCTCTCATTGGACAAGAGCGATTTTTTGTTAAATTTTGTATGAAATATAGTGTAAGATCTCTGATTTATGTACATTTCATTCAATCTATATACATTGAGTTGTGATGGCGCAGGGGATAGATCGTTTGCCTTCCAATGAGGTGAACCGGGTTCAAATCCCAGGGACGGCTGGGCAGCAAATTCCGCTTCCGGCTGGGACCGACTACTGTGCTGACGTGAAATATTCTCAGTGGTAGACGGATCATGGATGAGAGTCCCCTTGCCGTCAGACTAACCGTGGGAGGGATTTTCCTCTCCATGTAACGCAAATGAGAATTAGTTCCATCAATAAGTCGTCTGAGAAGGCAAATTTCTCCCAATATTTGATCCAGGAGTTCCCTTGTCTAATGCACTGAGCTCAAAATTACAAGGCTACAGAGTTGAACATTAGAAGTCGTAAATCCTAAAAATTGGGTCGGGTCGGCTGTTCAACGACTGTTATAAATAATCAAGATTTTTCTACATACAAGTTTAAAACGTAAAGTATTTGCAAACAAAACTGTTTCAAGAGTTTTAATCTAACATAAACTTGAAAAGTGTTTAAAAATAAAAAAAAAGGTCTGGAGAACTAAAAAGAAAAATTGTTTCTGGCCGAATTTCGTTGATGAGATCTCTATTGTGTTATTTCTGCAGGTCCGCCAATTACTACGCTTTTCACAAAATATTTTATGGAGTGGTAGACATTTAAAACCAAAGCTTTCTGAATTTTTAGCAATTTTGCCAACATTATAAAAGCCTTACCACAAAAGAGCTGAAACAAAGTGGCCTTGAAAAATGAACTTTAAAATCACTTATATGTAGTGGTGTTGAAAATAATATGAAGTAAATAAAAAAATAATACATTAAAACATTAACTTAGCTGCCACTAGAATAAATTTTTACAAAAAGCATAAAAAATTCACTTCAGCCTCAAATGATAAAATCTCAGCATACTCATACGTTAGGGTATGATATTTTGATATACTATAGTTTTTTTTTCTTTTTTTTGCCGGCCAGGTGGCCGAGCGGTTAGCGTGTCTGACTGCGGATCCAGTGGCTGCGGGTTCGAATCCAGCTCTGGGCATGGATGTTTCTTTCTCTCTATCTGTGTTCTATGTCCTTTCTCCTTTGTGTGTGAATGTGACCCGCCCTATAAGCGGGTTGTGGTAGTGTGACGTGGGTGACGCTGCTCCACCGCCGTGGCTTCGCCACAGTTGCCCACTGGGTAACGAAAAGAGAGTTAGCAGTTCTGGCACTTTCTGTGGTCAATGGACAATAGTTCCAAGTGCCCGCCATTTAAAAAAAATAGTTTTTTTTCTTTTTTTCCGAAATATTTATGCTTGATGCATTTCAACTGTTAAGAGCCAACGTCTCTATGCTCTTATCTCCCAAACATAAGTTTGGTAACTGAATTGTTTCACTACTGAAATTTACTTTATTAAAATACTAGCTGAATACCCGTTCTTCAAACTAGGTGAATAAAAAGAAAGATTTTTTTTCCAATGCCCGCCTGAATAATGACGTAGGTCATTCAGGCACCTGAAGGACAGATTTGTTGACCACTCTTTCAGGGGCAACCATATTAGGTGGGCCAACGTTGCTCCCACTGTAAGGACAGATGGTACAAAGAGGGAAAGAACATCCATGCCTTGCCCGGGATTCGATCCCAGAACCTTTCTGATGCAAGGTCAGTTCCCTAACCCTTACACAGGCAGGTCGGCATAAAAAGAAAGAAAAGATTCAATAAATCAGTGCTGGGAAACACTATGACGTCAATACTCAAAACTAAAAGGAATATACCGACACCATTGAAGAGCTTTATTAAAGAACCGAGCAAGCGATATTTTAGGGAAATTATACAATCAGAGAAAATAACATAAAGTGGTTGTATTAATATGGTCACATTTAATTTTTGCCTTAACTTTAATCTTTACATAACTAGTCCACAATAGTTTTTTGTATGCGTGCGTGATTTTTATTTCAAATTATGCAGTGGTAAATAAAGTAAAGCAAAGAACTATTAGTCCCGTCTTTTAATAAATGGGTAATAAAACAGTTCGGATACAATATTTCTTCCCTTCTCAAAACGTCACATACCTGGTTCTTCCACTAAGTAAGTAATAATTAATATAGCTAAAATAATTTCAATTTTTTTTATTAAATATTATTTGTTGCCCTTTTCGGGGGCTTTACGATACTGAAGTAGCAACACTCGTTTTTTGTAGTCCATCCCATTAGCAAAAAGATAAAATGTATTCAGCATCACATTGCATGATGCTATTAATCGCAGTCAAAATTTGCCACTATCAAGTAATTTTCTTCGGGGCACATCCCTTTCTAGGAGATTTAAAACACTTAATTCCAAGCTGTCGGTATTAACCTGTTAGAGCTCAACGTCATATTTATAGGAGAGTTTCCTTTTACAAAAACATATATTGTGGTAGGACAATTGTTTCAGTTTTGTCTAGGAGAAATAAGAGATTCCCTTCCGCTAAAATTTAATAGTGATTTAGGATAGATCTTCTAAGGTGCAGGGACATTTCCAAATGAAATGGTAACAAACAGTTGATATTAGCCATTTAGTTGAATAACATATTATACCACTTTTTTCACAAAACCCCTTTTTGCACCAACTCAATATAAAAAGTCGGGATAAAACGGGTTAAAATTGAGAAAATAGTTTCGAGAGGAGAATGAGTGTAGTGATTTGAGGTTTAATCAACACAATTTATCTTCTTATTTATATTTCAAAGTCATGATTATTTATTTATTTGTAGTGTCATGATTAAAAAAAATTGAATATATATATACCTTTCATAAACCATAACCAAGTCAGGTTTTTAATTGAATTTAACATTAACAGTGTTGGTAATTACTGCTTTGATCAAACTTTGAAAACAAACTAACATTTTATGACATTGCAGCGTTTGAGAAAAGCAAAAATGAAAAAAAAAGAACAGAATAAATTTGTCTTTAAATATATGCTTTTATTATTGTTTCTATAAACTTACATATTTAGGATCGAAGTTAAATTTTTCTAAACTTTAACCGAGAACAGCTCCTAAAGATTGACTAACAGCCGCTGCAGAGTTTCCGATTGAGCTGAAGTCGATTTGACCTATATTGGAGGTACTCAATATGTGTATGAGGGTAGCCACCANAACCCCCTTTTGTTAAAATATATCAATACAATGTTTTATACTTATACAGGGTTATTCATAATTCCCTCCGCCTATAAACGCCATTTTTCTTTAATTCAACTGACTTCAGTAGTACATGTTTCTGCCATCTACCGGCAACTGCTGAAATTAAAACTTGAATGCTTTCAGAATAAATTCATATGTTTTTTTTGCTATATTCGTCTTCGTGTTTTTACTATAACGCTTCGAACCCCCGGAGGGAATTATGAATAACCCTGTATTAGTATATTTGGTACTTATTACATAACTCTTCAACATATGAGTTTTGCGCGAATTACATTTATCAGTGGCAACATATTGAAGTCGGAATTTTTAAAGCAAATAAGATTCCTGTAAAACCTTGTTAAAGAGTTTGGAGCTAGACCATTTCTCTATCTGACATTTCATTTATTGTTAAAATACTTATAAGTAGTGGTAGAAAAAAGTTCATTTATTTCTAATTCGTTTAAATATTAATACATTATCTTAGCTACCACTGGAAAAATATTTTATGGAGCTACGGTAAACCCGTTGCATTATTGTTATCAAAGCTGCAGCAATTTCCAGTAGTACATATTATCGTCAGTAAACTGTTAAAAATTTCGAGATTTGTTGCGCCAAACATTGGTATTCATTTGTTGGCATGATGGTGAAACATGGCCTTTCATTAGCTCCAAATAACTAAAAGCTGAAGAATGTTGTACCATGATTAGATATTGTTGAAGGAAATTAAAAGTGAAGAAGGTTGCACTAATATTAAGTATTTTTAAAGCGTCAAAAAGCAGAGAAAGTTTACATTATTATTAGGTATTTATAAAGCACCTAAAACAGAAGAAGATTGCACCATCAATTGACATTTTGTCAATCCCAAATTCGAAGAAAAGGTCAGGTCATATAGTGTAATTATACATAAATGATATAAATATTATTTTGAATTATTATATGAATGATAATTTTTTAATAATGTTAAGATTCGCACTATAGTGTAATCTATATATATATTTCTCTTACACGGCACCAAAAAAAAGCCTCATTACAACTCCCCGAATGGCAACGCTAGAAAATCGACCAATGATTGCTGCTAAAAATGTCACATGGCAAATCTAGATGAGATGGCTAAACATATAGAGCTTTTAAAAACGGAAACAATAACCAGAGTGAGCATTATCAGGTTGTTCAATTCAGATTCATGCCCTAAAACCGTGATAATATTTAATTTAACTCAATTAGGAATTAATTAATTAATTGAATTGAGAATGCTTTAAAAGGCCGCTGTTGAATTGATATTTTTCTACTGGAAGCTACCTAAACGTCTAAAAAACGTCTAAATGTTTGTATTGAATGCATTGAATTTTTTTATATTTCGCGTTTATTTATGCATTGACTTTTCACGCTTTAAAATGCAGAATATTAGTGAAGTAAAGTAAGAAGTTAATGCAACATCTCAATCCCAGTGAGTTCTATTTTTATTTTCAAGTCTCTCAAGTTAAATTCACTGAACTTTTCGCAGCAGACTTTTACTTAAGTTAAATTAAATTAAGTTAATTAAGAACTATTTTCTGATAATACAGCCAATTTATGCATACATATACATTTGCAACTTATGCATTTAAAATTCTTTTGAAAATTCTATCGTAATTAATGAGCAATACTTCTCTGATAAAAGATATTTACTGCATTTTCTCCAAATATGTTATTTTATCACGTATCAAGGTATGATTTATCTATATTCATCAATTATGCCTTTCATTTTTCAAAAATCAATTACTGTACATATCGAATCATGTTTTATCTTTATTTTGAATTTAAGTCAACAATCAATATTTCTAGTGTTAAGTAAAAACGTCAATTTGTCATATTAAATTTTTTCATTGTTTTATTATTTCACAGGCAAATGGCTTGATTTTTTATGGCTACCACAATTTATTCGAATGAATTTCAATGTATGTCATAATTAAATATGTGCTAGTTAAATTATAGAAATTTAATTAGCGAAATATGTATCAAATTATGTTAATATTTATTTATGTCAACTTATGTATATATATGTCAAATTATGTTTATATTTATATATGTCAACTTTTCGATGAATCAGATATTCAAATGTTATATTTACTCAAGCAAAGTGCTTGTTTTTCTATTAGCTACCACATCGACTGCTAAATTCAAAATGTTATTACTATAAATTTTCTGTAAATTTCTAGATGTATGGGATAGGGGCCGCTAAGTGGCCCAGGTGCCCAATTTTTGAAAATAAAGTAAGTAAAGTAAGAAGTTTATGCTACCACCATGATCAGACCCATCCTAACTTATGCTTCACCTGCCTAGGCAACAATACCGGACCATCTCATGAACAAATTAAATCAATGTCAAAATAAAATTCTCCGAAAAATCAGCTGCGCCCGTTGGTTCATTAGAAATACAAACATTCATCAAGACCTTAAAATTCCTTTTCTCTCCGAGTACATCCACAAACTTAACGCATACTTCTATAAAAAAAAGCAGAAAATGCCAAGCAGCTAACTTCAATCAGATCTTCTCATTTGAAAACTATAAGAAAGA
This sequence comes from Parasteatoda tepidariorum, assembly GCF_043381705.1. Lineage (NCBI taxonomy): Eukaryota > Metazoa > Arthropoda > Arachnida > Araneae > Theridiidae > Parasteatoda > Parasteatoda tepidariorum. The sequence continues at coordinate 5,145,022 of NC_092212.1, read as the reverse complement.
CCGTCATCTTAGACCTGTTGCAGCCCACTATACATCTGATGCATCTTATCATCATCACCAACATCAATAGAGGCAAACCGCCACAGCACAATGGATAACGCACCCGCCTACAGTCACAATCCCATCTGATGTCACTTCATCAAAATCATCTGAAACATAACATAGTGCATAGAATCATAGATCATTGTAAATATCATAAGCTTATCAACGCATCCTGTAAATCATCAATTTATTGCGCATCATCATAGTGTTTACAGAACAGATGGAAAAATATAATCAGAACTATAAACTCTGAACTCTTAAAGAACTAATTACTCAATAAAATTTCTTAATATTTAATGTACTATTTGACAAGCAATATTTTTCAATAGAATTGTTAATTTGTAAATACAACCTACAACTGAAAATCACCCAAACATTGTCTGAAATCCCTTTTTTTCAATTGCTACCATAATGTTGCTCACCACAAAATGTTTTTATACAATGTTTTCAAACAATTTTCATGGTGTATGGGATATGGGCAGGTGCCCAGTTTTCGGATAATAGAAGCAAAAAGTAAGAAGTTAATGCTCATATTAACTCAAACAGAATTATAAAGTCCTTGTGGTAGTTTATCAATTGTAATTCTTGGATTAATAAATTCAATTTAGTAGACTTTTATCCACCACTGTTTCTAAATAATTCGTAGGCTTACATAATTCACCACTTCATAGTATTTATGTCATGCTATACCTCTTAAAAAGCAAGCAAAAGTTGTCAAATATTTTTAAAATTTACTTTGTAGTGATTTACCGTTTTTTTTTAGTTGTTGTGGAGTGTCCGGAGCAGCTGGCATCTCTGTAAAGGGTTAATATCTTTTTTTGCATAACGCGAAAAAGAAAACAGACCTGCCAACTTCTACGATTTTTGCAAAATATTTTACGGAGTGGTAGACATTTAAAAACTAGAACTTTCAGAATATTTGCAGACTGCACAATTTTAAAAGCTTTATCACGAAAGAGTGGCGTCGTAAATCAATTTTTAAATAATTTATGTGTGTAGTGGTGTGGAAAATAAGTTTAAATGAATTAAAAATAATAAATAAAAACAGAACCATAGCTGCCACTAGAATAAAGTTTAACAAAAGGCGTTGAAAGTTGGCAGCCCTGAAAACGGGGAAAAGAAATAAACTTCTGATAATAAAATAAAACAGTGAGTGAGAAAAATATTGTATAAAGACGTTAGTTTATTGTTAGAATTTATATCTGAAAAAGATAAGGAAGAGATAAAACAGCATCAAAACGATATCATCTAATAGTTTCTTCTCTTTCTTTGACGCAGATTAAGTATGCACCCTGCGGTTCTAGCTTTTTTACTGTCTCAAAAAGTCAAAATATTTAATTAAAACAAACGGAACTTAAAATGAGTAGGGAAAGATTTGTGAAACTATTTTGTTTTTTATTATTATCATTTACTTTTAACTTTACTCATACAAAGGCAGAGGAAAAAGATTTTGAATTATCAAATGCGTTCAAGGATGTTGAAAATCACAGTGCCATCTCCGCAGGTATTNTTAATTTAATTCATATTTTAATCACAACCTATGATTGCATCAAATTTAATACCAATCAATGCTTAAATATCAATTGTGCTTTTTATATTCACGAAAATTTCTGATTATTGCATAAATCATGACTTATATTAAATATCAAATCATGTTTAATTTATCAAGCAAATATGCTTGATCTTCTGTAATGCTACCTAAATGCTGCATAATTCAAAATGTTTTTTAATTCAACTTGTAAATACTTCATGATGAATGGGTTAGGGGCCGCTGCGCGGCCCAGGCACCCAGTTTTAGTTAAATAAAGAGAAGAGAATAGTATTTATGTCATGCTATACCTCTTAAAAAGCAAGCAAAAGTTGTCAAATATTTTCAAAATTTACTTTGTAGTGATTTACCGTTTTTTTTAGTTGTTGTGGAGTGTCCGGAGCAGTTGGCATCTCTGTAAAGGGTTAATATCTTTTTTACATAACGCGAAAAAGAAAACAGGCCTGCCAACTTCTACGATTTTTGCAAAATATTTTATGGAGTGGTAGACATTTAAAAACCAGAACTTTCAGAATATTTTCAGACTGCACAATTTTAAAAGCTTTATCACGAAAGAGTGGCGTCGTAAATCAATTTTTAATTAATTTATGTGTGTAGTGGTGTGGAAAATAAGTTTAAATGAATTTAAAATAATAAATAAAAACAGAACCATAGCTGCCACTAGAATAAAGTTTAACAAAAGGCTTTGAAAGTTGGCAGCCCTGAAAACGGGGAAAAGAAATAAACTTCTGATAATAAAATAAAACAGTGAGTGAGAAAAATATTGTATAAAAACGTTAGTTTATTGTTAGAATTTATATCTGAAAAAGATAAGGAAGAGATAAAACAGCATCAAAACGATATCATCTAATAGTTTCTTCTCTTTCTTTGACGCATATTATGTTTGCACCTTGCGGTTCTAGCTTTTTTACTGTCTCAAAAAGTCAAAATATTTAATTAAAACAAACGGAACTTAAAATGAGTAAGGAAAGATTTGTGAAACTATTTTGTTTTTTATTATTATCATTTACTTTTAGCTTTACTCATACAAAGGCAGAGGAAAAAGATTTTGAATTATCAAATGCGTTCAAGGATGTTGAAAATCACAGTGCCATCTCCGCAGGTATTTATATATATTTTGTTTCTACTTAATGATAAACCAAAATCGAGTATACGATATGCATACGAATTGAGTATATCATGTGTAAACGAATCGAGTATATGATATGTATATGAATTGACTATATAATATAAATACGAAGTGAGTATACGATATGTAAACAGAGTAATAGAGTTTAAAATTTGTATACTAATCGAATAATCGAGAATACGGAAGCATCGAATAATATAGTATACGATATGCATTCGAATCGAGTATATGATAAGTATATGAATCAAGTAATCTAGTATCAATTTGAGTAATCGATACGGTATACGATACGATTCGTGTTATTCACTATTTGATTAGTGTACGATTCGGAAAATTGATTATACGATATATTAATTGAGTAATCGAGCACATGACAAAAGAGAGTTTACTATAACAATACGTAATTCCCACTTGTCTCAAAACTTAATAGTGGCAGAGTTGCCAGCTTCTGCTTTGTAAGAAAGTTTTTTTTTTAAATGTATTTTGAATTAAGACAATTAAAGATGTTTTAAGTTAATTAGCAACTACCATCAAATTTTTCTCGCTATATGCAATTTAATAATATATTGCTAACCAAATTTTGTTTGAAATTTACTTGAGTGAATAGTAAGTGCGCCCACTTTACTTTTATGTAAGGTGTGGTAGAATTACATCTAAGTTTATGATGGGATAAATTATGATCACATGTTCTTTTTTTTTGTCTCCAGTGTTATTTTTAAAGGAGCAGACAAGTGTACGATAAATTTAAACCAATACGCTCTCAATAAACTCGAACAGTTGAAAAAAAAGGATAAATTTGAATTAGTCGTGGTATATTAAAATTATTCGTAGCATATATTTGAAATGCATTCATTGCGTAAATATTTCAATCGAGCTTTGACGTTGATCTTACATCAGATTAATAAAATAAGCAAAAAAAGGTTGTAAGTCTTTTTTTTCCTCAAATAAAAACTAGGAAAAAAACATTTTATTTTTTCTTCTCTAGCTTTTATTAAGTTCAAATGAGGGGACAAAAAATAAGCGAAACTAAAAATATAATTTTGAAAAAAAAATCTGTAGCTTACGGAACAAATCCAATTTCAGATGTGAAATCCCCTATTTAGGTAGGATCAAGGCACTTGTATAAATACAACAACAATAAAATTGTTCCCTAGTGGGAATTCCATGTTTACTGGAATTATATTAACACGTTGAATGCCATGGGGGTCACCGGTGATCGGCACTGAGTTTATTCGTAGCGCGACAGGGGTCACCACTGACCTGCGAAGTCAAGATTATTAGAAACACATAATTCGAGCAAATTTTTATTTTTTTTATATTATTACCATTACTTAAATGGTTTGAAGAAATTAATGCAATATAGAACACACAAAAATAGTTTTATTTATGTACACAGTTTTGTTATGTTTGTTGAGATTTTTTCTTTGGTTTGTGGAGGTAATTTCATGTCACTTGGAGTAAACGTTTTTTCATGTGTGGCTTTATTAAAAACAAAGGAAAGCTTTTAAAACAAAGGAAAATTTAAATAAGAGATATCTGAGTCAATATCGTCATTGTGTGATTGAAAATACAAGTGTAATAAAGTTGCAGCTCATATGATACTTTGAATTCTTGATATGCAGTGGTGGCAAAATTAATTAAAATGAGAAATATTAAATTAAAAATAGCTTCAATCTTTAGAAATGATTAATTTAAAAGACAGAGCAAGTTTCTAACTGTTCATAACTCTGATTTCTTATTGGTGCTACGATTCAGCCATTGCGCTGTAATTGCTGCAAATAGTTCAAAATTATTTTTGCTTTTTTCTATATCATGATTATTTTTCTTTCTTGTTTTCAAAATTCTTAATGAAAATTTCCTCACGATTTCGCAAATCAAGAGGAAAAGATGAAAGGTTTCCTAGGGGAATAAAAGCCTTGAGCCCGACTATATGGCTAGAAGTTGTCACGTGGTGACTCTTAAAAAGTAAGCGTAATTGCCCTTATTCTACAAGTGTTACCATTTAATCTGTTACCAATTTATTAAAACGTTTAATAAAGTGGAGAAGTTACCTATTTTACTTCTTGTTAATTAATGTCAGCGTCCACCAGGAATACTACGGAACGCAATTTTTTAAATTGTATGAAACAAAATTAAATATTTTTATGATCAAAGTAAGATCTTATCCTGTATATCATAAAACGTATTTATATCTTAAAGTGGTATATTTTTAGAATGCAAATTAGAATTAATTTTTTTTAAATTATAATTTGTAGAAACGATGTAATGAAATGCTGTAGTTATCAGAGTTGTTTGTATTCCGAAAATTAGAAAAAATTAGTAGTAAACCGATGCATTTCTATTATTTTCTGGGGAGTATATCGTCCGTGATTACCAAGAATTGTTGAATGTTAATTTTACTGAAAGAACTGTGTATAATATTGTCCCATTCTGCCATTCTGAATGGGACAATTCCGGCCGACTCTTCCGGATTTTCCGGAAGATTTTATTTTCATATTTAAAGTGGTAGTAAATATATATTATTTTTTCTTTTATAATTTTAATTTTGTCAACTCTAGCCAACATGGTTGTCAACTTAAGTTTGCTCATATACAACGTATTTGTTTGCTTAAAATTGAAGTTTTAATTCCATTTTAATACCACTGGGAAAAATTATAATGGAAAGGATTAAAAGTTGGCAGGTATGATTCATCTTGAACATTGAGGTGATGGATTTTAATTTTACATATCTGCTAACCTGTAGGGTCGTTGAAAAAGACTTTACAAAGTGGAAGTGAAACAACAATTATGCTTGGAAATGTTTGTTTTGATTTTGTGATCGAAGTTAAATGATATTCCAATATGTTAGTGGCTTTTAACTTACGGATTTTTGCATAATCTCTTATTTTCACGTGGTACGTAAGTTTTATATTTTTTCACTAGTGCATGATCATTTCATCGGAACTGACGCATGCGCACTAGAAGTGTGCAAGTGCAATTAATTGAAATCTTAAGTACGGGAGCTAATGTAAATTCGCAAAATCTCCCTAATGACTCGTCGTGGTGGTTAACCTTTTTTTTTTGAAACTTTAAACATCAAGATTTAACCCTTTGCGGACGGGTGATTCAGAACAGCATTTGTACAAAATCAGAATCAGGATGTAATTAAATAAAAACGGTAACTTAAATGTAGTCGTTTCTAATTTGACAGACTTACTTTGCTTCTACTTTAATTATTGTTAGTTTAATCATATATATAATCTATATTAATTCGAAGTATAACTAAATAGTTTTATTTTGAACGAAGTAATGGTGAATTAAATAAATCAAGCAATTATAACTCTGTCCACAAATAAACTACTAAAGAATTACTTTGATTACCAGTTTTATCTTTTTACCCTGGTTGATGCGGTTTTATACTGGCACGTATTTGTGACAGTCGGCGCGAAAGGGTTAAAGTGGAGAAGTTACCTATTTTACTTCGTATTTAATGTTAGCGTCCACCAGGAATACTACGGAACGCAATTTTTTAAATTGTATGAACAAAATTAAATATTTTTATGATCAAAGTAAGATCTTATCCTGTATATCATAAAACGTATTTATATCTTAAAGTGGTATATTTTTAGAATGCAAATTAGAATTAATTTTTTTAAAATTATAATTTGTGGAAACGATGTAATGAAATGCTGTAGTAGTTATCAGAGTTGTTTGTATTCCGAAAAGTAGAAAAAACTATTAGTAAACCATTTCATTTCTATTATTTTCTCGGGAGTATAACGTCCGTGATTACCAAGAATTGTTGAATGTTAATTCTACTGAAAGAACTGTGTATAATATTTTCCCATGCATCATGAACATTGAGGTATTGCGATGAGGTGATGGATTTTAATTTTACATATCTGCAAGATTGTAGGGTCGTTGAAAAAGATTTTACCAAAGTGGGAGTGAAGCAACAATTATATTTGGAAATGTTTGTTTTGATTTTGTGATCGAAGTTAAATGATATTCTAATATGTTAGCGGCATTTAACTTACTGATTTTTGTATACTCGCTTATTTTCACGTACGTAAGCTTTATATTTTTTCACAAGTGCATGATCATTTCACCAGAACTTACACATGTGCGCTAGAAGTGCGCAAGTACAATTACTTGAAACGGAGCTAAGGTAAATTTGCAAAATCTCCCTAATAACTCGTCGTGGTAGTAAAACAATTTTTTTTTAAACTTTAAACATCAAGATTTAATGGGGCCAAAACATTAAACGCAACTAAGATTTTATTTTAAATTAAGTATGCGTTATAACTTTTTAAAAGTTTTGTTTATNAATAAAGTCGTAAAAATCAAACTTAATACTGATATTACATAAACATTTACAATAATTAAGTGAATCCAAAACACATGTGAAAACTAGTGAAAATGAAATCTGTCACCAAAGCCATGTAAATGCCAACCCCTAAGCCAGTGTTTCCCAAACTTATGACTTTTGAGTACCCTTTCTAAATTTTTTGTAAAGCTGTGTACCACAAGTAAAAGAATGAATGTATTTTTTTTAAAAATATGTTTGCTTTTCTTTTTTGGTACAAAGTTTTTTGCAAAAATTCTTAAATTTTGGAAAAAAATTCTATGTTAAGGATAAAAATTATATTTTATTGAAATAATCAAAATAAGTAGAATTTTTTTTCAAACCTTTACTATAAAAAAAATTGCACAAAAGTTAAAAATCACAACTGGTTATTGACACCACTAATTATTAACTGTTATATCTGCAAACAATAGCCAATAGAAAAATACGTAATCGTAAATTATTATGGCTAGCTTTGTTTTTTAATAAAATTTTTGAAATTTTCGTTTGTTGCAAGATATTTCGCATAAAAACGTGTACCCCCGCTAAACTTGTCCTGGGGGTACGCGTACCACACTTCGGGAAACACTGATCTAAGTTATAAAATTAAAAACGAGGATGGGACGGGTGGTACGGGGGTTAACATATGTTAAGTCTCAATGGGTGACCATATTACAAATAATGCAAGGTCTGGGATAAATATATACATGTAACACGCAATGGGATTAGATCACAGCTAGGGCTGAAAAGAGTAGAAACTGGTAAAAAATAAATTTCATTTTTGCCTTTTTTTTAATTTCATACTTTAATCACAACCTATGACTGCATCAAATTTAATACCAATCAATGCTTAAATATCAATTGTGCTTTTTATATTCACGAAAATTTCTGATTATTGCATAAATCATGACTTATATTAAATATCAAATCATGTTTAATTTATCAAGCAAATATGATTGATCTTCTGTAATGCTACCTAAATGCTGCATAATTCAAAATGTTTTTTAATTCAACTTGTAAATACTTCATGATGTATGGGTTAGGGGCTGCTGCGCGGCCCAGGCACCCAATTTTAGTTAAATAAAGAGAGAAAGAGACGAGAAAAATTTAATAACAAGGAATTATTTATTATTAAGAATAGGTTTACTTCTCCTGAAAATTATCTATTATTGAAATAGTCCCACTACCAGTGCTTTCCTTTTTCCGTTTCGCTTTCAGGCCAGATCACAACACACCATTAAAAACAAAGGAAAATTGAAATGCATAGCTGCCAACTCTTCCTGTTTTCCCGGAAGATTTTATTTTCATATTTTGAGTGGTAGCGAGACTCCTGTTATTCCAATTAACTTTTTGAGTTATAATGATAATTATAAATGAGTTTGACCACCACTACATATAAATAATTACAATAAATATATAAAAGCATACTAACCAATGCAAAAGCGAATAACAGCGTGATCAAAGTACAATTATATTTTTGTGTGAGATTGTTTTTCGTTTATTGTTTCACTACCACTTGGAAAGTCCATTCTCGGAAAGAGTGAAAGTTGGCAGGCATGGGAATGGCATTCTGAAAAAAGCACACAAAGTTAACCAGTTTTATCCAATTTATGTCAGCAATTTCCTTAAGCAAGCAGCGATTCACGTTTCCTTTTTTAAAAAAATATAAATCTTTGCATATACAGAGTGGCCAATTTTCTCCGGACCACAAATATATATTTTAAAGTGGCAATTTATCAATTCTTGGTTTAATAAATTCAATTTAGTAGATTTTTATCCATCACTATTTCTAAATAATTTGTAAGCTAATGTATTTCACCACGTTATTCTACCTATATCATGCTATACCTTTTAAAAAGCGAGCAGAAATAGTCAAATATTTGCAGAATTTACTTTGTAGTTATTTACCGTTTTTTTTAATTATTTGGAATTGCTCGGAGCAGTTGGCATATAAAATATCGCAGTAGATTAAGAATTTTTGTATTTTCAATATGAAACTATAAAGAAATGACTTGATTGTTTTACCAGTTCTTATAATTTTGGACTAAATAACTGGCAAGTTCATTTGCCAAGCCGCTGTAATCGGTTCATGGTAAACAATAAACCCAAATTTTTAAACTCTACAGATATCTTAGGAAAGAATACCCTTATCCTACAACGCTTTTTTTTCTGTGTGGTATTAAATGTACGCAGAAGTGTCTGAAACAAGTAGAATTCTTATAAAACTTTTATCAGATTTTAACTATTTGCGCACATATCTGTTCAAATTATTTAAGGGTAGGGATGGAAAAATTTTTATAATTCTAAAATGTTAAAATATTTATTTATTGATTCTTCTAGAACTAGAAAAAATATTTTCTGAGAGTAAGGTGTGAAGTTTTCGTATTTTCCCTCTCTATGTAACTCGAAAGAGGGTTACATCCATCAAAAAGATATCCGCTAAGGCTAGTAATGTCCCAGTGCTTGATACAGGAGTTCCATATGGCTTTGTTTGAAATGAGAAGGATACGGAGATACGCATTTATAGTCGTAAACTCAAAATTGGGTCAGATATTCAATACATGCTGTAAAATAGAAGAAAAAAAAAACAAAAACTTAGCTACCACTAGAAAAAGTTTTCTCAAAAAGTTCAGAAAGTTTGCAGCCCTTGGTCATTAAAGGGTCAATGGATTTAAAAAGAGCAATTTAATGAGATGTGTTCCCTTTGACCTAGGCCTAGTGGTGAATTTATCTTATATATTTGAGAATTGAATCGATAGTGGTTGACAAGTGAATTAGACAAACCAATCATATTCATAAACTAATTTTTAGACATATATTTGCAACCACTTTCTTATTTTTCCTAGTTTCTAATAATTATAAAGGATTTTCGCAAAGTGAATTGTCCCCATAGTGGTTCATTATGGTTTGACCGTGTGGAGGTTTTGCGCTATGAAAAAATACAAATAAAATTTAAGAAGCAGCTTGCTCAAAATTTTAGATGAGAATATAAGCATGAGGGTATTCTTTTTGCAGGTTGAATGGACGTAGCAGTTGAAATTTTGTTTTCTATAGAATTTTAGTTAAAACCGGATTTGAAATTTATATTGAGATCTTTTAGCTGAAGCTGGCGTTGAAACTGTGATGAGGTTTGAAGTTGATGTGATTTGTCGAGGATATATGTGTTTTATCAGGTTGATGAAACGATTTATTTTAGTGGTTATGATACGAGGCGTCAAAAGTGAAATGTGTTGTTATTGGCCTGTATTTTTTGTTTTTTGCTGTAGTTTTCAAAGTTGAATATTTCACTGAATATTCAGTTTGTCAGCTCACTGTATTACATTTTGAAGCTTTATCCACGAAATCTGCATTTAGTTTATATATATATATATANAAGCTCATAATTGGGCCGGCTGTTAAACTCTGGTAATAAAATGAAAAAATAAGTATACAATACAATTTTTAAAAAAAGGAACGCGTTATTACATTGCTGTTGACCTAATTTTCTCTTTCATTGCTGCCGTACATCTTCATTTCATTTCAGTCTAAAATTGCATTGCCTGGGGGCAACATTATATACATACTCTTTACATAAAGCGGGAAAACCTCACACGGTTTACCTGACTCCAAGGAGACTCTAAATCATGATCCGTTTACCTCTAAGGATATTTTTCGTCAGCATCGTGGTCTGTGCGAGTCTTGTGCGGAATTCGAGTCAACTAGCCATCGCTACTATTCAAATCCGGGTCACTTCATTGAGAATCAACCACTCTATCCCCTGAGCCCCCACAGCAGAAGCGTAGTAGTTGGCAGACCCCTAAAAAGTTGCTATTTTCAATCTTTTTTTAATAAATTTTGGTATTTTATTACTCACCACTTTCTGAATTCTTGATCGTCCCTGACTACTCTTGATATATTAATATTAAATATTTTTGGCGAACAATTGGGAGCCAAATCCTCAGTGGGAGGCGAGTGTTCTATCCTCTGAGTCATCACAATCCAAGCACAGTAGTTTGCCAACTACTATGCATAGTAGTTTGCAACTACAATGCAGCCCACTCATAGTAGATTGCCAGCTACTATATACTTTAGAAGATAGTAGATTGCCAACTACTATATACCTTAGAAGATAGTAGATTGCCAACTACTATATACTTTAGAAGATAGTAGATTGCCAACTACTACTACTAAAACTTTTAGTAGCAACTTTTTAGTAGTTTGCCGACTGCTACTAACGAGTTTCTATTTTCAATCTCTTTTTAAAAATGTTTGAATTTTATTAGTCACCACCTTTTGAATTCTTAGTCGCTCCTGGGAGTCTCTGAATATATTAATCTTAAATATTTTTGGCGAACCACTGGGTGTTTGAGTATAAATTGTTTCTAATTATGTGTTTTTCATTTTTTACTCCCATTTCAGAGAAATGCACAAATCATAAAGAATGCCATAATGGTGCTGTTTGCGAAGAAAGAGAAGGGGTTGACAAATATTGTTCTTGTGAGTATGGAACGAGCGGAGATTTCTGTGACATCATCCAAGAGTGTGTCGACAATCCTAACCTGTGCGGTGATGCGGGATGCGGATACAATACTCGACTTCGACGTGCATTCTGTTATTGCGACGACATCAACCAAAGGTTCGACTGGTCATCGAAAAGCTGCGTTAATCGAAGTAAGTCAACCAGAAGGTTAATTCCTATTCTTTCTTTATTCGAAAGCTGGGATCGCAATTATCTCGACTTGTTATACCTTTAAATACCTTTTCCTTAAATACCTTTAAATACCTATCATAAAAGGTATAAATACCTTTTATGATAGATAAATACTCTCTTTCTATTCTTGTGCTAACTAATATCTTTATTTCAAAGTCTGAACTATCTAAATCATTAATGTCTATATCTAAACCATTTTTCTTCGATGAGCTGTTTTTTCTCTAGACATGGCTCAAAATGCCTGTAAATAAATGCAAATAAGTCAGCAACTTGATATTGTTTGGTTTCCTTAATCATTCTTTACTTTACGTTAGTGTTTTCGATAGTCAGACTTTGATAGTCAACAGCTGTTTTTATGCTATTGCCACGGGTTATAGAAATTTAAAATAGTGGCATTAAAATTAAGTTGTAATAATTTAGATTTTTGAAAACCAATTTTCCGTTTAGTATTCTGAGAGTCATCTGATGAGTTACGATTGTAATATACACAGTCACTCCGATGTCCGGGACTCGCAATGATTACACTTAGCGTTTAAATAAGCAAGGAAAGGGGAAAACGAAATGATTCTTTTAGTTGTTAAGTTTGATTTAGCCATCGGAAAGCTGAAATTTATGCTACTCTCATTTGATTTACACACTTCATGGGACATGTCCATTTTCTTAAACACACTTTAAGATCTGTGTGCATATTCTGAATCATCCATTTCTATCTGTGTCTGTTTTCTACGCTTTTTGAGCTGTGTCCATTATATTAAACATCCCTTTTGGTGTATGTCCATTTTCTGAAACACGCTTTTTGATCTCACTCCATTTTAAATACCTTTTTTTTAAATCTTCCTTTGCTTAAATATCTGGAAAAACACGCTTTTATAGCAGTGGCCATATTCTGCAACACGCATTTTGATCTGTGTCCATTTTCTTAATTATGCATTTTGATCAGTGTCCATTTTTATAAACACGCTTTTTAAGCTTACCAGAAGCTTTAGCTCACTGATTGTCTTTATGCGATATTTCCTCTCCAAGACTTCGTAACGTTAAAGTAGTGCACGAAAAAAGAAAATCTAGTAACTTGAATTTATCATGCATCCGGGCTTCAATACTCCACGCTACCCACCCAAGGAAGAGAGTTTCTGTGCCCAAACCTGCTGAAATTTAATATGACAGACAGAAATTCTCAAAGATTTAAAGCCGAGATTGGCGAAAGGAAACATTAAATAAAATATACCATCTTAAACTATATCATTATTACTTATTTAGGGATATAACACTTCTAATAACGTTTTACATTATTTTTTATTCTTAACTGAATCAAACGGGTTTCAGTATACAGTAGAGCAGTGTTCCCCAACCTTTTTATCACCACGGACCTGTCAACGTTTGATAATTTTATCGCGGCCCGCTGGGAGGGACGGACGTTGATTGTTTATATTTTAGATTATTTTGATTTATTAATTTTAATTTAATTGTATTTAAACATGCGTTCAAAATAAGATTACACCAAAAAATAAATATAAAGTGATTTAACATTTTAACTTATTAAAACGTTAAATCAATGAGAACCATGAGTTTGTTTCTTTGTAATGAGACGGTTCCATCTGGGGGTAATCGGAGACAATGATACATTACAAACATTAAAAAAATTATGTCATTACCTTCGGGGCCCCCTTTTTTTTAATTAAATAAAATTTTAATTGAACATAGATATTTTTAATTAGGGGTATAAACCTAGGAATTTAAATTCAGTTTCAATGAAATGGGCGGCCCGGTACCATTTGATCCATGAACCGGGGGTTGGGGAACACTGCAGTAGAGCACCGATTACTATGGGGCAAAGCTTATACCGATAACTAAAAATCCGGAAAATTGAGCAACTTTAAAAAACTGCTCCATGAAAATGCTTTTAATTAACTTCCCTTCGCACTTTTTTTCGCGCATATAATTTCATACTATATCGTATTACAAATAACGTGTTTTAAACTATTGAGTTTTATACATTTTTTAAGCACCTTTGTCCCGCATTGAATAAGGAGGAAAGAATGTGAGGATCTTTTCAAGGTCTCCGAGAGGCAAAAGATGTCATTTTTCGACCCATTTCAGATTTTCTGGAGAAAAAAAAGCATGGTAAAAGAAAGCTTTCAAATTTTACAAAACTTACAGACTATTATTGTTATGAAGGCGGTGTGTGTGTGATCGCCATTATTAATATTATAGTGGTGGTTGAAGTATTGCCTCGAGGAAAATGAATAAAATCGTCTAAGTAAAAATTTGATTTATTAAGTAAGAATTAATATATTCAAAATGGCCATATTTAAAATATACAAATCATAAAAAAAAAAGAAATCCCTCAAAGGGATCAAAATAACATTCCCTACATCGAGAAGTTTAATGAAACTGGGAGGCACAAAGCATCCCCAGTCACCACAAATTTGAAATTGAAAGTGAATGAATTTGTTCCTAACAGACACAAGAGCATGGAGAAAAGATTCAAGATTGGCGAATTATTGAAATATAACTTAGCCAAAATAAAGTCAACCCTCCATAATCAATATTAGGTTTGAAAATACTTCGGGAGTCGCCAACAAGACTGTGAGAATTATTATAACCATTTAGCTGAAACATATTTGTATTAGAAATTAATAATAAAGAGTTATAAATAGATTTTTGTTTTTGATTAGGCGTGGCAGTGAATTAATGAGTCTACATTAGTATTGAAATAAAAAGTTAGCCANTAAATAGTCTGCGCGGACTGCTTATAAAAGACTGTGCGGAGGCTATTTGATGTAAGAGGTGATGGCTGAACTCGTATTATGTGAGGGAAAATTATCCATCACACAAATGTCCCTTTATAACAAATATTATTTCATTTTTATTTGAAAGTCAAATTATTTATGTTTTATCTAGTCATATCGACTAATCAATAAAATTTGGAGCATTTATATAAAAGCTACAACCTTCAAATATCAAAATTTTAACTAACAGCGAGTTTTTCAAGGGGGATCAATTGATATCGTTATGGAGAGTTTCAACAAAAATCATTTTCTTCAAAAATACTATAAAAACCTTTTTTCTCTACGGCCTTCAATTGGTTTTTAAAATCCTTACTTGAAAGAAAGTACCTTTTCGTTCACATTTCCCTCATTCATCAACATTATCCTTCATCATTATCTAATTCATCATCATCTAGTTTTTTATCATTATCATTTACAATTATCTAATAATTTTTGTTTTTAACTTCCAGCTGAATGCAATAATAACGAAGAGTGCAGCACCATTCATGGCGCATGCGCTGATCGTTGCCAATCATGGGAACAATGTAATTACACAGACACTGAAGACAAACGGACTTGCCACTGTGTAGAAGGGACCAGTGGTCAAAATTGTGAAGTTATCGACGACTGTTTCAACAAAATTGTTGATTGTGGAACAGGAGATAACGTAGTCTGCAAATATTTCTACAACATTGGAGTTGGAGGACATGCGTATTGCGAATGTACAAAAAGTGGCCAAAAGTTCGATGAAATCAGTAAAAGTTGCAAAGGTAAATCAAACAGATTTAATAAAGATATTGACATTTATGTGTAGTACCTAAGCATTTACCTAAGTTACGACACTTTCTTCATGCGCATGTTGTTTAGTGATGACCAATCTTTTGTATTTGTACACACACACCCACACACACGCACTCGCGAAAAACATCTTTATTTTATTACATATTACATGTATAGATAGATAACGATTAGATGTTATTAAAAATTTTCTATGCACGAAATATTCTGAAAGCACAGTCTATTATTAATAATTGAACTTTATAATTAAAAAATTTTTTTATTATTAAAGTTTTGAGAAGGGTAACAATACATTCAGTCAAAGTTCCTGACTTATTACTAATTTTATTACACGTTTTACTTAATGAATTTTGAATATATTTTTACCATTCCTTGGATCTATAATTCATTCGAGTTATTACAATTTATATTTTCAAGTGTGATAAATTTCATTTCAGTTAATTCTCCTTTTAATTAGGATTTTAATTTTATAATAGTAACTATTTGTCCACTTTCAACTTTTATGTCATAGAAATTAATTGTATTAAACATTTCTACTATTATCGATTTGTGAGAGTGTGTGTGCATTGGCGTAGACAGATAAAATTTATTGGGGGTGGGACCATACTTGGATTGCTTACTCTACAATATATATATTTTTGTGTGTGATTCCGAAATACACAGACACATAGATTAATAAAAGTAACTAACTTTTTCTTAATGTAATACAAAAACCTGACAGCAAGCATAAAATAATTATATTTCCGATTATTCATCTACCACTGAGGATATTTTACGTCAGCACTGTGATCGATGCAAGCCAGATGCGGAATTTGTTTCAAACAGCCATTGATGAGAATCGAACCCAGAGCACCTCATTGAGGAGTGAGTGCTCTGTCCTATTAGCCACCACGACTGCCCCAGGGAGAGTATTGTTAATTGATGCATAATATTTGAAAATATATACTATCGTAGGAGTTATATAGTCAAAAAAGTATTGAGTTTTTAAAGCATTTTTTCCCTTGTTATAAATTAATACTTGTTTATAAATTAATATTTTTTTAAAAAATCCAGTTATATTTGGACAAATGTTTAATTCCATTGAATTTTCGCTCTGTGGCTGAATCGAATGGATCGTTAAATTGGTAAAATTTTTAAAGAGAACAGATATTCAATACTTTGTATGTAAGTTTTGCATAGAAATCCAATTTTTTTTTTCTCAAATCGTTTTTAAAATTTTATTTTTGTGACCTGAAAATAATGTTTCTAAATTATTTCTAACGAACAAACCAATCATTATTATAGTCAGGCAACATAAGCCAAAAGCACAAATAACAAAAGAAAAACGCTGTAGAGGAGCCACCCCTTCTACAGCGGATCAAAATTGCAATGGTATTTTTACGGATCATCCTCAGGGATGTTTCCAAGACCGTCGCCCATTGTGCAGCTCTAGCATAAGGTAAATAAAGTACCTACCTGTCCTTCAGCACTAAAAACATTAGCATTACACGAGCAATCTGTTGTTAACAACCTCCTTCTCCAAGTACATATATTAGATGTGACAATTTAACATCCACTGATAGATCGGTTAGCCTTCGGAGGCAGATAATTAGAAATAGAGGGAACTGTATAACAGCCAACTCTTACATATTTTGCGTCAGATTTTATTTTTATATTTAAGGTGGCAGTAAATTTTATGCTTTCCAGGGGTGTAGTTTTAATGTGTGTTAGAGGGGGGGGGAATTGGTTATCTCCATCTGTCGTGGTTGTTGTCATCGGCCATTAAAGTAGATGGTGTGCGATTGTTCTTGTTTTCCAGTGGCGCCCTCTATGGCCAAGAATTCGACTTCTACCACACCCATACGTCACACCTGTTTATAGATCAAATACATTCATTCATTCATTCAGAGATCGTAATTTTGACCTACACAAGAGAACGATCCATCTACCATTCAGTACCCCCAGAGGTATGAAAACATGGAGAACTTTGTGACCCAACTGATTTAATCTGCCCCAGTCACCATTTACAACATGGGGAGTTTTTGGCCAGCTGGATGCGAACTCTCGTTCTCACAAACGTGAGTCCAGTGTCCTGCTAACCTGGCTATCCTGGTCCTATCTCACTCTAATATATTCTAAACATTTAAAATGAGCAGCTGTGGCTCAGGGCCCGCGATGGATAGAGCGTTCGCCTTCCAATGAGGTGAACGGTGTTCGTATCTCAGTCGATACGAATTCCGCATCCGGCTT
>NC_092212.1:5122622-5126993 GCF_043381705.1 Parasteatoda tepidariorum | reverse complement strand
ATGAGAAGGATACGGAGATACGCATTTATGGTCGTAAACTCCAAATTGGGTCAGATATTCAATACATGCTGTAAAATAGAAGAAAAAAAACATAAACTTAGCTACCACTAGAAAAAGTTTTCTCAAAAAGTTCAGACAGTTTGCAGCCCTTGGTCATTAAAGGGTCAATGGATTAAAAAAAGCAATTTAATGAGATGTGTTCCCTTTGACCTAGAGGTGAATTTATCTATATATTTGAGAATTGAATCGATAGTGGTTGATAAGTGAATTAGACAAACCAATCATATTCATAAACTAAACTAATTTTTGGACATACATTTGCTACCACTTTCTTATTTTGACTAATTTCTTTTTATTAAAAGGCATTTTCGTACCCAATTTTAGACCAAGGTCAACGCTAAGTTGCCCTCATAGTAGTTCATAATGTTCTGATCGGACTTCTTATAAGAAACAGTGTGGATGTTTTGCGTTAGTAAATAATAAAAATAACAGTAAAGAAGCAGTTTGCTCAAAATTTTAGAAGATAGTATAAGCATGAGGGTATTCTTTTTGCAGGTTGAACAGACGCAGCAGTTGAAATTTTGTTTTTTGTAGAATTTCAGTTGAATCGGGACCCTAAAAAGTTGCTATTTTCAATCTTTTTTAATAAATTTTGGAATTTTATTACTCACCACTTTCTGGATTCTTGATCGTCCCTGATTACCCTTGATATATTAATATTAAATATTTTTGGCGAATAATTAGGAGCCAAAAGCTCATTGGGAGGCGAGTGTTCTATCTTCTGAACCATTACAATCCAAGCACAGTAGTTTGCCAACTACTATGCATACTAGTTTGCAACTACAATGCAGCCCAAACATAGATACTTTAGAAGATAGTAGATTGCCAACTACTACTACTAAAACTTTTAGTAGCAAATTTTTAGTAGTTTGCCGACTACTACTTATGAGTTTCTATGTTCAATCTCTTTTTAATAATGTTTGAACTTTATTAGTCACCACCTTTTGAATTCTTAGTCGCACCTCTCTGGATAGATAAATCTTAAATATTTTTGGCTAACCACTGGATGTTTGAGTATAAATTGTTTCTAATTATGCGTTTTTCATTAATTATGTGCATTTCAGAGAAATGCACAAATCATAAAGAATGCCACAATGGTGCTGTTTGCGAAGAAAGAGAAGGGGTTGACAAATATTGTTCTTGTGAATATGGAACGAGCGGAGATTTCTGTGACATCATCCAAGAGTGTGTCGACAATCCTAATCTGTGCGGTGATGCGGAATGCGGATACAATACTCGACTTCGACGTGCATTCTGTTATTGCGACGACATCAACCAAAGGTTCGACTGGTCATCGAAAAGCTGCGTTAATCGAAGTAAGTCAACCAGAAGGTTAATCCTTATTCTTTCTTTATTCGAAAGCTGGGATCGCAAGGGTCTCGACTTGTTATACCGTTAAGTACCTTATCTTTAAATATCTATCATAAAAAGTATAAATACCTTTTATGATGGATTAATAATCTCTCTATTCCTGTGTTAACTAATATCTTTATTTCAAAGTCTGAACTATCTAAATCGTTAATATCTATATCTAAACCATTTTTCTTCGGTTTTTTCACTAGACATGGCTCAAAATGCCTGTAAATAAATGCAAATAAGTCAGCAACTTGATATCGTTTGGTTTCCTTAATCATTCTTTACTTTACGTTAGTGTTTCTGATAGTCAGACTTTGATAGTCAACAGCTGTTTTTATGCGGTTGCCACGGGTTATATAAATTTAAAATAGTGGCATTAAAATTAAGTTGTAATAATTTAGACTTTTGAAAACCAATTTTCCGTTTAGTATTCTGAGAGTCATCTGATGAGTTACAATTGTCATAAACCCAGTCACTCTGGTGTCCGAGACTCGCAATAATTGCACTTAGCATTTAAATAAGTAGGAAAAAGTCAATACGAAATTGTTCTTTCAGTTATTAAATTTGAGTTAGCCATCGGAAAGGTAATTTTTTGCCGCTATCATTTGATTTACATACTTCATGGGATCTGTCCATTTTATTTAACATACTTTATGATCTGTGTGCATTTTCTGAATCATCCATTTCTATCTGTGTCCGTTTTCTACGCTTATTGAGCTGTGAACATTATCTTATGCACCCATTTTGATTTATGTCCATTTTCTGAAACACGCTTCTTGATCTCTCTCCATTTTAAATACCTTTTTTTCTATCTTCCTTTTGCTTAAATATGCTTTTTGAGCTGTAACTCTTTTCATAAACACGCTTTTTGAGCAGTGGCCATTTTCTGAAACACGCATTTTGATCTGTGTCAATTTTCTTAATTACGCATTTTAATCAGTGTCTATTTTTAATAACGCGCTTTTTAAGCTTGACCGGTTAACGCCCAGCGTCATATATTTAGGACAGTTCCTTTTTTCAAAAACATTCATTGTGGTGGGAAACTATTTTCAGCATTTTCATTTATCTGGGTGAATTAAAAGATTACCAGATACCACAATGATTTAGTTATTTCTGATTAGATCTAGAATTATAAGGTGCAAGTACTTTTTGATCAATCAAAGACTTTTTGAGTGCCCTAACAGTAGAAAAAACAATTAATTTCAAAAATATATTATACCACTTTTTCCATAAAGTCACTTTTTGTATCATTTCAATAAACAAATTCGGGACAAAACTGGTTAACAGAAGTAAGGCTCCTATACTTTCAGAGCTGACCTATCAAGCAATATTGGAGCAAACAAGTTAGCAAGTTAACGTTATGTTAGTATTAGTTATGTTATTACAGAGATGCCAACAGCGCCGGACACACCAAAATAATTTAAAAAACGGTAAATAACTACAAAGTAAATTTTGCAAATAGTTGACAATATTTCCTTGATTTTAAAAATGTAGAGCATGTAATAATAAGTATAAAGTGGTGAATTATATAAGCCGACGCATTGTTTAGAAATAGTGGTGGATTAAAATCTACTAAATCGAACTTATTATACCAAGAATTACAATTAATAAACTACCACTTGAAAATATTTATTCGCTGTGCTTATGTTAGATCTTTGCTCCAAAAATAAATGATACCGCTGCTGTGTTTTCGATGTCAGAGTTTCGGCCACACCCAACGTTCCTGCTCCTCCAGCCCAAGATGCATGAAATGTGCCGAAGGGCACTATTCATTCCAGTGCAGAAAGAGCCGAGACTCCCCAGCTAAATGCTGCAACTGCATGCAAAACCACACCTCAAATTTCACTGGGTGCGAGGCCCGTCCCAGTCGAAAGAGAAAAGCGACCAAGGACACGCCTACTTCTACAGCCCACAGACTTGTTAGCCTCATCAGTGAACTTAAAGACTTGCTGAAGGACCAAGACGTACTGCATCTTCTCACAACTTTAATCCAGGGGAATTCCCCATACAACTGATGTACTACTGAATTAACTCATGCCTCACCTCATCATGGACTTATTATCTGATCCTAACTTAGAACTTTGAACTGTATATGACCTCTGGACTAAATGCCAAAACAGTACAGATGAATCGGTTAGAAGCGCTTCGCGCTTAACACCGAGATTCCACTCATATCAATCAATCAATCAAAAAAATAAATGATAAGTCTAATTCAGGGGCTCTAACCAGAAGCTTTAGCTCACTGATTGTCTTTATGCGAAATTTGCTCTGCAAGACTTCGTAACGTTAAAGTAGTGTCCGAAAAAAGAAAATCTAGTAACTTGAATTTATCATGCATCAGGGCTCCAATATGCCAATAAGTTACCATATGCCAAGGCAGAGAGTTTCTGTGCACAAACCTGCTGAAATTTAATGTGACAGACAGAATTTCTCACAGATTTAAAGCCGAGATTAGCGAAAAGAAGCATTAAATATAATTTACCATCTTAAACTACATAATTATTATTTATTTAAGGATATAACACTTTTAATAATGGTTTACATTATTTTTTATTCTTAACTGAACCACACGGGTTTCAGTATACAGAAAAGCACCGATTACCCGGGGCAAAGCTTATCCGGATAACTAAAAATGCGAATAATTGAACAACTTAAAAATTGGCTCAAAAATGCTTAAAAATGCTTTTAATTAGCTTCCCTCCGCACTTTTTTTAGCGCTTATAATTTCATACTATATCGTATTACAAATAACGTGTTTTAAACTATTGAATTTTATTAAGTTTTTTAAACACCTGTGTCCCACTTTGAATAAGGCAGAAAGAATATGAGGATCTTTTCAAGGTCACCGAGAAACAAAATATGTCATTTTTTGACCCGTTTCAGATTTTCTGAAAAAAAAGCATTTTAGTAATATATATATATATATATATATATATATATATATATATATATATA
>NC_092212.1:5109778-5122229 GCF_043381705.1 Parasteatoda tepidariorum | reverse complement strand
CAACATGGTGAAACTCCATCTCTATATATATATATATACTTTTTAAATAAGTCACCCTATGAAAGATGGATATGTGTATTCTGTAAAATTTTGTAAGGATTTATGAATGAAGGATAAAGTCTATAAACGGCTTTCTATCCAATTGTACAGACTGACTTTTAAATAAATTTCCCTATAAATTTCCCTATTTTTTTTTTTTTTTTAGTCTGCAAATTTTTTAATCAATCCGTTAACCTTTTTTATTATTATTTCAATTTTATTACATTTTTACTGATTTTTTCTCATAGATGGCAACACTAATATTTAACATAAAAAAAATTTTTTCTTCTTCTTCGATCAAATTTATATATATTTTTTAATTTTATTTTAATCGATTCAAGCTATAAGCACAACTTCCAATATTTTACATCGTCGCGATTTTTGTTAACTGTTTTATTATTGTACTTTTAAACCTAAACAGCGTTTTAATTCACGCCGGTAAGTTTGATTTCTTTTTACATTTTTCTTTTATTTCATGATTTTTTACAACATAAGGTTTTTTGCGATATCGACACATATAAAGAATAATTTTTATCTTAGGATAATTATTCTTTATTCAGAAATATCGCATTTATAGCAATAGATGTGTCTTGATAACGACTATTTGCTTTTACCATTCTTGTTTCTCTACAATTTAGTTTTTTATTTTATTCATGTTTTTCATGTTAATTTGTGTATAATATATATATATATATATGTATATATATATATACATAAATATTTTTATTTATTTTTTTTTTGAAGAAGAAGAACAACAAGAATAAGGTGTAAAAAACACGAATCAATCCTTGAACAATCCGGATAATTGAACAATCTGGTGAATCGACGTTCGATATTCTACTGTATATATTTTGTCTGAAAGTAGCAAGAAGTATATCTATCCTGAACTTGAAGTCTTCTTTCTAAGTTCGTGTTAGATCCGAGATGATCCCGTCTTATGTGAGGGAAAATTATCCATCACACAAATGTTCCTTTTAAACAAATATTATTTCATTTTTATTCGAAAGTTAAATTATTTATGTTCTATCTAGTCATATCGACTAATCATTAAAATTTGCAGCATTTAACACGTTCACGCCGGGTGTTGCGCCTGAAAGCGGGACGGAAAAGGGAAAATTCTGGTAGAAGAACTATTTCAATATTAGATAATATTCGGGAGGAGTTAATCTATTCTCAACAATAACAATTAACTTTAAGGAAATTTATCACGGTGATAAAGCAATTCAATATAAAAATTGCATCCGTTAAAAACAATTGGTAGTTATAGATTTTTATTATTACCGGAAAAAAACTAAAAAATGAAATTTATTTTTTACCAGTTTTTTCTCCGGTGCTTCGCCCGATGAGACGATCTTGCGTGACACACTGGTGGGTCACCCCGGCGTGAACGTGTTAAATAAAAGCTCCAACCTTCAAATATCAAAATTTTGACCACAGCGACATTTTCAAGAGGAATCGATTGATGGTTTTAAGGAGAGTTTCAACAAAAATCTTTTTTTCAAAAATATTATAAAAACCTTTTTCCACTATGGTCTTCAATTGATTTTTAAAATCCTTGCTAGAAAGAAAATACCCTTTCGTTCACATTATCATCATTCATCAACATTATCGTTCATCATTATCTAATTCATCATCATCTAGTTTTTTATCATTATCATTCACAATCATCTATTAATTTTTGTTTTTAACTTCCAGCTGAATGCAATAATAACGAAGAGTGCAGCACCATTCATGGCGCATGCGCTGATCGTTGCCAATCATGGGAACAATGTAATTACACAGACACTGAAGACAAACGGTCTTGCCACTGCGTAGAAGGGACCAGTGGTCAAAATTGTGAAGTTATCGACGACTGTTTCAACAAAATTGTTGATTGTGGAACAGGAGATAACGTAGCCTGTAAATATTTCTACAACATTGGAATTGGAGGACATGCGTATTGCGAATGTACAAAAAGTGGCCAAAAGTTCGATGAAGTCAGTAAAAGTTGCAAAGGTAAAACAAAATGATTTAATAAACATATGTGTAGTACCTAAGTTACGACACCTTCCCCCATGCCCATGTTGTTTCGTGATGACCAATCTTTTGTATTTGTACGCACACACACGCACTCGCGAAAAAAATTCTTTATTTTATTACATATATAGATAGATAACGATTAGACGTTATTAAAAAATTCTATGCATGAAATATTCTGAAGGCACTGTCAATTATTAATAATTGAACTTTATAATTACACAATTTTTCTTATTATTACAGTTTTGTGAAGGGTTAGAACATATTCAGCCAAAAGTTCATTTCAGTTAATTTTCCTTTATATCAGTGTAATTTTTATAGTAGAAACTATTTGTCCACTTTCAACTTCTATGTCAAACATATTGTATTAAAAAGTGTGCATTGCAATGGCGTTGTCAGATAAAATTTATAGGGGAAGGGACCATACTTGTACTGTTATTTTCAAGTTACTCGTGAAATAAACTTTTATACATAATACAGAGATGCCAACTTGCTCCGGACAGCAAATATATATTTTAAAGTGGTAGTTTATCAATTGTGATTCTTGGTTTAATAAATTCAATTTAGTAGA
This sequence comes from Parasteatoda tepidariorum, assembly GCF_043381705.1. Lineage (NCBI taxonomy): Eukaryota > Metazoa > Arthropoda > Arachnida > Araneae > Theridiidae > Parasteatoda > Parasteatoda tepidariorum. The sequence goes on along the minus strand of NC_092212.1, from coordinate 5,119,603 downwards.
TTTTTATCCACCACCATTTCAAAATAATTCGTAGGCTTATATTATTTACCTCTTTATGGAACTTACGCCATGCTATGCCTTATAATAATCAAGCAGAAATAGTCAAGTATTTGCAAAATTTACCTTGTAGTTATTTACCGTTTTTTTTTAAGTATTTTGGCGTGTCTGGAGCAGTTGGCATCTCTGCATTATATATAAGTTCAAAATGAAGATAAAACAAAGGAAAATTACAGACATATGAAAAAAAGGGGGGAAAGAAAAATAATAATAAAAAAATAACAAACTGGAAATAAAGGGGTTAAATTTTTTTTAAAAATCCGGAAAATAAAAGATATAATCTTTTCATCAGCCCACACGATTATATCCGCAAAACAGAGTGCTTTCTGCTATTGTATCAATATAGCCAAAGCAATTAATGCAATAGTGTAAGGAGCACTCAAAAAAATTTTTACAAAAATTACAACAGATAAAATAGAACTCAATAAGTAAAAATAACACGTAAAAACAGAAAATAAAAAAAAAGAAATAACAGAATAAAACAAAACCTATATAGCGAGTAGCGAACTCAAATGTACTTACATAAACGGGAAATTTTTCAAGAATGATGAAAAAAATATTTTCGAAAAAAATACAAGACTGCCAGATTGCAAAATATGAAAACAAAAGCGCAAATTGAGCGTAACTGGAGGAGTTTAGTTTTAAAGTGCCGTTCTTACTGCATTGCTGAAGTGCTTTTGATTTGGTAGTTAACAAGGAAGGGGCCGAAATGGATGTACGCAGGGTAATTTTATACTGGATAATTTAAAGAAGTTGACCATAAATAATTAGAGAAAATAAATATTTATTTGAGAAAAAAATAGAAAAGAGAAACATGAATTGCCTAGTTTGCACATAATTTTAGCCACGGATTTTCCCGAAATGGATTTGCACATGGATAAATTATGTGAATTAACAAAGAAAAAAAATTTTTAGTAGATAATTTTAACACGGATTTGCCCGAAATGGATTTACACATGGAAAAATTGTATAAGTTAATAAAGAAATGTTTAGTAAATAATTTTACCCACGGATTTGCCCAAAATGGATTTGCGCATGGAAAAATTATATAAATTAACAAGGAAAAAAAATTTTAGTAGATAATTTTAATCGCGGATTGTTATGAGAACATGGAGGACTTTTGACCAGACTGATTCAATCTGCACCAGTCGCCATTTACAACACAGGGGAGTTTTTGGCCGGCTGGATGCGAACTCTCGTTCTCACGAACGTGAGTCCAGTGTCCTGCCAACCAGGCTATCCCGGTCCTGTCTCCCTCTAATATATTCTAAACATTTAAACTGAGCCGCGATGGCTCAGGGCCCGTGGTGGATAGAGCGTTCGCCTTCCAATGAGGCGAACAGGGTTCGTATCCCAGTCGATACGAATTCCGCATCCGGCTTGCACCTACCACAGTGCTGACGTAAAATATCCTCAGTTGTAGACGGATCATGGGTTAGAGTCCCCTTGCCGTCAGGCTAACCGTGGGAGGTTCTCGTGGTCTCCCTCTCCATGTAACGCAAATGCGTGTTAGTTCCATCAAAAAAGTCCTCCACGATGGCAAACTTTCCCCTAATACTCGATCCAGGATTTCCCTCGTCTTCTGGATTGGGTTCAAAATTACACGGCTACGGAGTTGAACTTTAGTAGTCGTAAACCCATAAAATTGGGTCGACAATTCAACGGCGGTAATAAAATAAAATAAACGTTTAAACTACAAAACACTGAAGAATGAAATCTTTCTTATATTTGCATCCTGAGTTCCGTACAATAGTTAATTAATCAAGTAATATATATAATTTCGAAGAGGGTCTTTTCCTCAAAACCCTCCCCAAAACAATGCCACTGATGCGTCCCATTTATATCTTGGATTTTAAGTTTAATTTAAATGATGTTAAACCACAGAATTACATCTAAATGGATTAACATACATAAAAATAATGAAAGTTATACTATATTATTTTTGAAGCCTGAACGCTATAAAACAGTTCTGCTTATAGTAATTGCAAATCTACGGTTAGAAAAGTAGGCGTAACTTGAATATTCTCAGCTTCAATGAAACAGAAACCAATTAAACCTTTACAAGAGAGAAGCATATTTAAACTTTTCACGCAATCAAAATAAATTGTGTATATGAATCAATTGTATTGCGTATAGGTTGCAAACAATAAAATGTACTATTTTTCAAATCGAATTTGTCAGTCACATTATCTTAATTTACACGATAAGCGATAAAATTTATCTACCAATAATATTAAAGTTTTAAAAGTATATTATGAAAATTTGACTCCAAAGACTCTAACACAGGTGAAATTCCCTACTACAATTTATATTTAAAGAAGTGCAGGCGGGCGGTGATACTCCGCCCCTGCATTGTTATTAAGGAATCGTGATGTGCCAATAGATTCGTTTAAAAGAATCGATTCACTAAAATGAACGGTTTTATGAATCGATTCTTTTTTTTAAAATAGTCGTTATTAGAGGAGGTCGTACAAATTAGTTTAGACTGTTTTAGTGTTTGAATCTAGGTCAACAGTTCCCAATATTTTTCGACTACGGAATCCTAGATAATTCCCCTACTTTCAGCGGAAAACCCGACTTCACAAATAAAGTTTTTTAAGGTAACGTTATAGCCTATTAAACTTTATTTTTAAAATATTTAAATAGAAGAAGGAAATTTTCATTGTTTCATCATTAATATCCGAAAGTTAAATTTCCAGCTCTTGTGCTATATTTAGTCTAACTAAGAATTCGTTTTTAATGTTTTAAATAGAAAATAAATAAGTTAAAATAAGCTGAATTATGGTTTACTTCGAAATGAAAATTTAGAAAAACTGCTACAAACGTTGAAAATGGTTATTTAGGAAACATATTTCTTTATTAAAGAAGATAATTATTTTGATCGAAAAAGCGTGATGAGGAATACTAATGCAATATTTTATGAATGCCTGCCCTTTTCATAATTTATTCAATATATTGTTATTAGAAATATTATATTTTCTTTTAAAAAATGCCATTTCTATTTTATTGGTATTTTCTCAGAATTAATTTCATAAAGGCAACCGAAATGTTAAATAAATTATAGATTTGTATCTACATACACTCTGAGGTTTTGAAACTCATCACTGGCTATAAAAAGTACTAACTCGTGGAACCCCTGTAACTCTTAACGGAACCCTAGGGTTCCACGGAACACCATTTGGGTGCCGCTTTTTCAGACCCTCGTATTCTAGGGTGCAGAAGTTTAATGTTCTACTTTGATGGCTATAAAAGTGCTATCTAGTGTAACCGCTGTTGCTTTTCCACGGAACCATAGGGCTCCCCGGAACATCAATTGGGAACCATTAATCTAGACCTTGGGCTCTAGGATGCAGAAGCAGAAAGTTCCACTTTGGTGGTGAAGTCAAATACGGCAATAAAAAGTACGAACTAGAGGAACCCCTGAAATTCTTAATGGAACCCTATGGTTCCGTGGAACACCATTTGGGAACTGCTGATCTAGGCAATACTAATATTTTTTTTTCAGAATTTAAATATTTGCAATTTTTTTAATATTTGTTTAGAAATACGATTTTATTAAATTTTTTTTTTGTTTTAAAATTGGTCAATATAAAGACCAATAATTAATAATCGATATTCGTAAAAAAATCAAACTGTGGATTCGCATATTATAATGAAAAAATTTCAAGATGTATGACCAGAAATTAAAAAATAAATAGTTTAAATTGCGTTTTGAAGCTTAAATATATATATATTATATATATATATATACATTTTNACGGACAACAATGAATATAATAAATAAATAAATACAAGAAAACACTAAGAAAGTTAAGAAAAACAATAAGTAACATTTATTGCGCTTAAGCTGCAAGTAAACAGCACTCATTAGATAAGTTCAAAATGAAGAATAAAACAAAGAAAAATAATAGACATATGAAAAAAAGGGGGTGGGAAATAATAAGTAAAAAAATAAATATACAAAAATTCGATTCACTGTTCCTCCAAGGCTGATGGGAAGATCCTGTACCTCCACCACCCAATTACATTTTCGCTTTACGAAGACAACGAAAACGCAAGGATAAAAACATGTACAGACACCTTTCTTTTTATTACAAAAAAAAAATTTAAGCTATTTAGGAAGCCATGAAAATTTAATATTTCATCATTTGTCAATTCGTACTTTATTTTCAAATGACAAACTACAGAAAGGTAAAACAATCGTATGGAGTGGTATGACATATTACTTATCTCCAATCAAAAGAGACTTTAAAAATTGCCTCATCCCTCCCCCAATGAAAAAAAGAAACATTTTCGTTTAGCAAAATCACTAGATTTGTAAGATTTATAATCGAAAAAGTGAAAGGATGTGAATTGAATTTTCAATAAATTTGCCCATAAAAAAAATAGATAAATATCCCTCCCCCCAGCACTAAAAAAAAAATATTTACTCTAAATATTCAAATTTTCCGCAATAAGCTATTTTTCAACCATATAAAAATTAATAAATATTTTTTTTTTCACTTTTTCTTTAAAAAAAAAAATTATCAATTTTTCATAAATAAGTCCATTTTTTATAAATTTTTGGTTACTTGCCCCTCTTCATAACCCCAACCCTCTGAAGGTACCCTTTGATTTTAGAAAATAAGATAATACCGAAAAGAATCGAATCGTTTCACAAAACAGTTCTTTTAATGTTAAAAGATATAAAACAGCTCAAATGAATCGAATAACCAACTCAAAAAATCGTTTAAACAGTTCAATGAATCGAATGAATGTTAAAGTATAGGAAAGCGACTCAAAAGGTCAAAAGTCCAAATCGACTGTTTGAGCCGATATCAATGTTAAAAGATGCAAAACGACTCAAATGAATCGTTTAGAAGTTCAATTCAACTCTTTGAGCCGATTTCAATGTTAAGGGATAGGAAAGAGTTCAAAAGAATCGATTTGGCCTTATGATTCTTTTAATGCTAAGAGATAGACAAACAGTTCATTGATTCTTTTATTCGACTCTCGACTCTTTTTTTCTCATTGAACTCATTTTCAACCAATCAGAGGGTCGTTCATTCGATTCTCGATTCCTTTTCTCTCATTCAACTCATTTTCAACCAATCAGAGGTTTGCATTCATACTTCATTTCATTACCCAATCAGCGCAACGGTTTCATTTTCTATAGCTCTCGCTTCTTGGCATGGAATAAACGATAACATAAAATTCTGTTTTGCTTCACATTTACTGAAATTTATAAATAGAAAATTACCCGTGTATATGAAAAAATTCGCTCTTTAATACTAAATTGCTGAAAAGTAATAACAGGGCTTTACAGCTTTAATTTCTTTTTATTTGAAAGGAAGAACCGAAACTATAGAAGACAGCTTTTCAGTTGTTGTTGCCATTTTTAAATTTCTGTTTATTAATAGAGTTAATTAATTTCGTAAAAAAGAAGAGGGAGTAATGTATACTTTTCACTGCATCAGAATGCAGTACGTATTGGATTAATAACATTTTCCATTCCCTTCATTCTTCAAGCGAGTCCGTTTTATCAATCACCTCTCGAGACCAGTTGTGCGCTAACATTGACATTGGGGCCAATCTCATTGGCTGCGATTTTTCCGCCTGCAAAAAATCTCACACTTACGAGTACCTTATTGGCCAGTTTTTCACATGTAAATATTTTCAGTAAATTAGATTGCCATTCACATGATCATCGAGTGAGAATGGACCTGTGTCTATTCGACTGAGTTGGGATTTTAGCATGCCCCAATTGTATAAACGAAATGCTATAGGAAATGCATATGCGAAAGTTTGGTAAGTATGAACTCTGAATGAGCTTACACAGTGTAGAATACCATATATTGACAACAAAAAAAGAAAAAGAATCGATTCTTTTTAAAAAATGAACTTGATGAATCGATTCACAAAAAAAGAGTTGATTAAAATATCAATTCGTTCGTTTTTCGCACATCACTATTAAGGAAACGGAAGCTTCTGTATAAAGGCAGTGTACTTCATCATAATCGACTGATTGAAAACTATGCGTAACTTAAAATTTTCTCAGATTTAACCTTTTCGAGACGGGTGAGTCATATATGCATTCTCAGGGAATCGATAATCAGGTTAAAAAAGAGCCAACCTATTTTTACAACAGTTTATTTGCGGACGGGGAAAAAATAGTTTGCCTTATTCAATTCACCACTACTTAGTTCGAATTATAGTGTTAGCTTCAAAGTGAAAGCAAGAATAAGTCTTTCAAATTAACTATGCCCAAACTAAAGCTATCGCTTTTTATTTTTTTCTATTCTGATTCCGTACGAATACATTTATGACTCGCCAGTCCAGAAAAGGTTAATACAACCGTTAGAAATTTACCGTATGAATGATAGAAATAGACAAATTATTTGAACTTTGCACCCAATCAAAATAAACAGGGTTTATGTATTTATATATTATCCAAATCAAATTAAGTATTATTTTACTATAAAAGATTAAAATTGCAAAAGTATAATATATCTTTCCAACCTCACAAATATTGAGAAAACATGGAAAATAATAGAGATTAATGAAAAGAGAAGAAGAAAAATTATTAAAATGAGATTATGTTTAAAAAAACAATTAAAAAAATTTATAATGTATCTTAAAAAGCATTGTTAAAAATCCGGGAAAACAAAATAAAGAAAAAAGAAATAATCTCTTCATCAGCTCGTACGATTATATCCGTAAAAAGAGTGCTTTCAATTCAGTTTGTCTTAGCTACGTAACGCTTAATTTATGTTCTACACTTTCGAAACAGTGTTATTTTTATTGACATTTTCACGCACGCGCTGTGAAATTCGAACACTACTGACGATAGTGTTAGAGGGAGCCCTAATATTATGCAAAATATCTTTATTATAAAAGTTAGCCTCATGTTAACCTACAACGCTTAACTATATTTCTTACATCTTCACACTGCAATCTGTAAGGAAAATTTTCCCACAAGTGTTGTGAAGGTTAAATAGCGTAACGTTAACGTTTCGGGGAACACACCACTTTGTAGATCTCAGTGCAAGAGACATGAAGAATTCTTATAACCAAATTTTAAAAATCTTATATTTTAAAACTCAAAATTTTATAAATCATTTGGCCAAGGGATTCGATGTGTCAAGAATTTCAAATTTTGACAAAAAAAATTCTATAAAAGAGATTTAATTACATTTTTCAGCAAAACTTTCTGCACAAAAGTTTTCAATGCGAGTTGTCTTAATATCTTACTAGAAGTACTTACAAGTCGGAATCTTTAATACAAAGCAAACCAACACTTAATCCATACCTATTTCTAACATAGATTGTCAAAAGACTGAACTTTATGTTTCTTGATGGAGTGTATGAAATATGGATGTTAGGAAGGAAATAAACATAAAAAACTTCATTATAATTAAATAAAATTTTACATTACCAATTTTTATTGCATTACAAACACAAAGAATAGAATTTTTAATTCATTGCTCAATTCATTTTTTGCATATACGGGTGTTTCCATTGTACATTTTCCGCAAAGATATTTCTTTTAATTATTATTATTTCAATAATTCTAATAATTAAGCTTACAATTACAAGAATTATAATTCTTATAATTACTCATATAATTAATATTATTTCTTCTAAGAACTTATGCTGTCTTGATTGTTTCGACATTTTTCTTGGCAAAAGCTAACAGTTAGTTAGAAATGAAGTAAAGCTGTCAAAATAAAATGTAAGCTACTTACCAAAACATTTAGTTTTTGACACTTTTTCTGATACAAAAATTTCAATCTGAAATGTCCGGTACTTTCTTGAAATTTGAATTCACAGTTATTCTGACTGAACTAACAGTTATTCTGACTGAACAACAGTCTTTGCAGAAATGTGCAACTCATCGAATACAATACGTGAACACGCATTGCAACGTCATTTCTGATCCGATAACCTTATAAAGCAATTAATTTTGCTCTCGGTCAAATGACCGGTTGTAGTAGAAATAGGTATACGACAAGTATTATTTGAAACAAAAACTAAATACAAAAAATAATAAATGGAATATCAACTGTATATAATTGTTAGAAAAAGTTATGAAGTCAAATGTGCAAAAACAATAAGTGCAAAATTGTTAATCGGTCATTTGACCGGTTATGGTAGTGTTACAGAAGCGAACAATATAAAAAATATGTTGTTTTCATTTCTTTTTAGACTGTGATTGTGGAACTAAATCTAAAGAGTGTCGTTTTAAGAAAGGTATGAGAAGGTGCAAGTGTGAATCTGACGCCATCAACTTTGGTGACAGATGTGAAGGTATAATGTGGAAATCAACAATTAAATAACAAAGCTGATACTTAGAATAAAATTAAGGAGCAATTATCCCTAAAGAGGATTTTTTTTTAAAAATTCACATGAGTAAATGCGAAGGGTCCATACATCTTTACTACAGGGTGCCTAACAGAAAAATAACTCGGGCTTTCATTGGACCTATATTCACGAATCTTGGTTCCGTAAGAGTTCAAAGCGCCGTTATTTTTCCAATATTAGCCCTATATAGATACGTCTTGATATATAGCCCTATATAGATACTGTTGCTAGCGGTGTTAGGAAAAAAGGGATAATACAATTCAATTCATATGATATTCGATTTATGCGATATGTTATGGTCATATTTTTTTCTTGTCTTAGGTCATATTTAAAGAAACAGACAAGTATATATGAATGCATTTAAAACTACATTTTTCATAAATTTGTAGTTACAGATGAAAAAAACTTAATCGAAAATACCATTTTAATAATAATCTCCATTTTTTGGAACAAAACTAATGCTTCAGATTTGAAATCCTCACTTCCGAATCAGTTAAGACCAAGTACTTGTATAAATGCAATATTCCTTTATAATATTCCTTTGCAATATTCTTTTATATTTCAGTAGAGAAGAGGATAAAGAGATATGCTATAATTCGTAATAAAAATTCGTAGCTTTAATGGGAAATTAGGGGTTCGTAGCATTAGTCATTTCTGCTGCACCCCAAATTTCTAGGTATAATAATTTATTGCAATGCACATGTACCTGAATTAACACAACAAAATCAACAGACAATAGAAAGCAATTATGTTATCAGGTTCGTGTAACACAGAGGAACAATTTTTCCCCCTGCTACATGAGAACGGATCATGAATATTTTCAAGTCTCTGATTTCAAATCTGCCATCAGTTTCTCATTTAAACTAATAGGTTTTATACAATTTATTGAGACTATCACCAGAAGTTTCTAATATTTCCTCGAAGGAATACCATGTACTCCAAAATCCCTGCTACAAATGGAGTGCTAGGAATAAGGTGATAATATATTTCATTTTTTAAAGTGAAATATGAAGGTCATGTGCTCTTTTCCTTTAGTGTTATTTTCAATGGAGCAGGCAAGTTTTTATAGTAGCCTATACGTTATTTATAAGTTATGTATAAGCTTATACGTTATTGATACCCTCGTAACTTCCGACAGAAAAATAAACGTAACTAAAAATACCATTTTATAAAAAAATCTGTAGCTTATCGAGGAAAATTATTTTCAGATTTGAAATCTCTACATCCGAATTAGGTAAGATCAAATATTTTTATAAATCCTCCTAAAAAATATGTTTCCCAGTGTAATTAAAGTCAATAAGAAGCTGTTTTTGAATATTTGGCGGCTTAAACGAAGTCTGAGATATTATTTAATTAATCCCAAGAAACAAAAATGGTAAGATATTACCTGATTAATGTCTTGGCTCGCTTTAATATATATAAAAATCC
>NC_092212.1:5098006-5109459 GCF_043381705.1 Parasteatoda tepidariorum | reverse complement strand
ATATATATATATTAGTCGTTAACAAATTTTCCTTTTATTGGTTTAACCCTTTCGAAAGCCGTGGGAAGTATACTTCTCACCACTTTTTTACCACTTCTAATTTAGGTTTCCATTTGTTAATAACTTCAGTTTTCTTGAAGTGCGGTTGACTAAAATAGGTAACCGTTTGTTAGTTTGAAAAAAAAAACGTATAAAAGTTGTAAAATACATAATTCTTTTCGAAGTTTGTAGCATTTATAAAATTTATTTCATAAATAAAGAAAAATAAAGGTCAATAAGTAATATATAGTCGTGTTAAATATATTTACAACCAAAACAATTGCCTCTTTATAAACTAAATGAGTTTTTTCTTTCTTATGTCAATTACTATTCTTAAAACAATTTCAATTCAAAAAATACTTTAATTTACCTTCACTAGAAATAAATGGCCCATAAAAGGGTTAAATCACTTTTGTTTCTTCCCATTTACGTCTGGCAAGTTTCGTAAATGGGCCCCTTGAAACTTGTCGACTGTTATTTTTCATTCGTATATTTTTGAAGCGAACGAAGTTTTTAATTAGGTAATATTCCCTTTTTTTATCAAAATTATTGGATTCACTTCCACTTATGTAATTTATCCATCTCTTTACAGATTGCAAATGTGGCAAAGGATCTAAAGGTTGCAGTTACAAAGACGGTGTTAAAGAATGTTTTTGTAATCCAGGGTACAACGAACTGAATGGCGTCTGTGAAAGTAATGCATTTTCCTTTTTTATTTCATATTTTATGAGTCATTACAGAAAATGTAAGTTAAGAATAGGTATAACTTGGCCAAAGAATACGTGAGAATTTGTTCGCCAAGAGGTATAATATGTTCAATTAGATAACGAAGTTAGATATTTCAATTAGATATGCAGTGTCTCATAATAAGCAAAACTGATAACACAATTTATATATTAAATGTGAGAACACTTTTCTCCGTCCAATGGTTTTAATTGTAAACATCGAAAAAAAATTATTTTATAGTAGGGACCAACATAACAAAAATATATAATTTTATTTTTTTTTTCAATTAAATGAGTTGTTCTAGACACGCGAAGAAGAGGAGTAGATGTAGAGTCGAATTAATGTGAGCTGATGGAGGAACATAAGAGTCTAATGTGAAGAAATCGAAGTACTTGGCAGAGAAACATTTTACAGGAAACTTAGTCCTTCATCCACACTTAGCTTTAAAAAGAATATATATTTTACATTTTATAACCGTTATTGAACAGCCGCCCCAATGTTTTGGGTTTGCGACTACTGATGTTCAACGCCGTAGACTTGTAACTTTGAACACAATCCAGAAGTCAAGGGAATTCCTGAATCAAGTATTGGGAGAAATATACCTTCGTGGTGAACTAACCCGCATCTGCGTTACACGGAGAGGAAAACCACGAATGCCTCCCACGGTTAGCCTGATGGCAAGGGCACTCTATCCCATGACCCGTCTATCACTGAGGATATTTTACGTCTGTAGTCGGTGCAAACTGGATGCGGAATTCATATCGATCAGCTATTGCTGGGATTCGAACCCGGTTCACCTCATTTGAAGCCGAGCTCTCTATCCCCTGAGCCACCGAGGCTCGGAAGAATATCTTAAAAAAATATTCGCTGAATTAAGTTCTTTTGCATCAAATGCAGATTATTTATTGATATGAATTAAAGGAGGAGCTTAAAAATGTATTGCCATCTTAACTCAATAATTATACAATGAAATTAACTAATGAATTAAAGGGACAATGTTTTTTAATTCGATTAAACCTATTAATTACTATAGTTGGCAAAACGGCAGTTTTTCTGCTGCAGAGAGATTGGTAGGGGGAAGGCCATTCATCACCATTTGTAATGCAATATGTTAAGATCATATGTTTTTTATGTTATGTTTTCACAGGAACCGTATACGTATGAATACAATCCTATAGATTAATCCTATAAACTTGTATATTCAAACGAAAAAATAAACTAAACTAAATAAACAATTTAAAAAAATCTATAGCTTTCAGAATATATCTAGTTACGGATTTGAAATCCCCTCACCCGGATTAGGTAAGATGCAATAAAAAATTATAATGCAACAAAAAAATTTGTCCCCCAGTCTTTTTTTTTTTTTTTTTTTTTTAAATTTAGAGCTAAGATTCAGACTTGGAAATGTTGCCACCACAAAGAAACATTTTTCGAAAAGACTATACGTTAGATGTTATGATAAATAGTCAAAATTCCTTTTATTATCGATGGTGTTTCTGGTAACCTGTGATTTTCCTTAACCCTTTAAAGAGCCATTTATTTCTTCTAGTAATGGTGAATTAAAGTATTTTCGGAATTGAAATTGTTTTAAGAATAGTAATTGATATAAGAAAAAAAAACTCAGTTAATATATAAAAGTGCCATTGTTTTGGAGGAAAATATATTTAACACGACCTATTAGAAACTTATTGACTTTTATTTTTCTTTATTTATAAAATAAATTTTATAAATGCTACAAACTTCAAAAGGAATTATGTATTTCATAACTTTCATGCGTTTTTGTAAACTAACAAATGACTACCAATTTTTATTCAAACGCACTTCAAGGAAGCTGTAGTTATTAACAAATGGAAACCTAAATCAAAACTGGTGAGACTTCCTACGGCTTTCGAAAGGGTTAAAATAGAAATCATTTTTACTATCAATTTTTGCTCTTGCTTACATGTGATCTCAGATAATGCTCATTATGTACAACGATCTCTTATAATCTCTTATAGTTGAATGTTCATTCATTATTTTCATTTTTTTTTCATAAATGTATGTTTAAAGTACTCGTAAAAATTTCAGAATGTGATTGTGGCAGTCATTCAAAAGACTGCAAATTTGAAGATGGTAAGAAGGTTTGTACATGTGAACCTGGATTTAAAGCAGGAAATTATAGTATCTGTACACGTAAGTAGTTTACTTGTTTTCCCCATGGAATTTGTGTTTTTATGTAACATTTTTATTGAGAATCATATTTTTTTTATACAACATGGTGATACACCGTATATTTATAAAAACAAAGAGAATGAGAAAAGTACTATGTAATTGTGAAAGCCTCCATATGGGTTTTGTTTTGGACTTGATGGCGTGCGCACCTTATTTAGACGTCATCACACTTTTCACCTGCGTTCAAGAGTAATAGTAAACAGTGCGCATGCGTCGTCATTGCATGCGTTGCTATGGCAACTGCTGCTGTTTGATAATTTCTTTAAAATTCTTTTTTTCACTTTTAATGTTGTTATGCATTAAGTTGGTGAGTTTATTTTTGAGATATGGGACCAGAGAAATTCCATAAATTTTTCTTGAGTTGTGAATGAAAGAGAATTTTATTATTTTAACGATATTTTTGTTTTTATTGTTTTAATTAAGAATCAGAAATTCTAACCTACAGTTCCAACTGGATCGTTTTCAATACTATTTCAGGTGAATATCACAAATAAAGAGGGTAAAAAAAATTAGACAACAACCATTTTGCCAATGAGTAACCTGCGATCGCCTTCCGTCGATCACAATTTTTTTTAGCAATAGTCTCGCTTTTCTTGCTACGTTTTTTCGCCTTTTTTGGCGTGCCTTTGGAGACCGTGAGTTGACAACGATCGATTAATCGATCACATGAAAGTGAATTTTTGTTGTGTCGCATGTTGCCGAACAGTCCACCGAAACAGAAGTTAACTGTCATGAAAATCATGCACGTTTTTAGTGGTGTAATCAAGATAGTTGAAACAGTCAATGTTAAAAGGGGGCTTGTTACAAATCTGCACTTAAAAGGGAAAACAATTTGTAATTTGTGGAAAGATTGCTTTAAATGCTTCCAAATTGTTGGATTCTTTTCTTTAGATAGTCTAAAAAATTAATCTGTATTTGATAATCGGTGATTGATATTCTAAAAGCAACAAAAAACATATTTTCGTGAAAGTGTTACATACTGCCCTTTTTTAACATTTACCACTTTAATTATGTTCTCATACGAAGTTTTAAATCTTTTAATTGCATTAAATATTTAAATCATATTTAATTTTTATTCGCTTCTGTTTTGTTGAGCTTTTTTCGAGTTTATCTTAGTATTCTCTTCATCGTTAAAAAACAATTTTGCCTTGACCCTAGTTGGGCTCAAAATTGGCTCGATATCGGTCCTATATGAACATATACCGATTGACCAATATTGGGATGTCTTGAGTTTTTACCATTGGTCCTATATAGGGCCAATATCGGTCTATATACAACCATTATAGGGCTTATGTTGGCCGAATAATAACTATAAAATATCGGGAGAACCCGACAACTCTATATAGGGCCGATATGGATAGTAAAGTGACTGTAAAATATCAAGTGAATAGGACAATTCTATATAGGACCACTATCGGAAAAATAACGAATTTTGAATCCTTATTAAGCCTAGATTCGTGAATATTAGTCCAAGGCCAAAGTTATTTTGCTGCTAGGGATGCTGTATAGGTTTTAATAATAAACTGATATTATTTTAAATATCCATGCATCATAAACATAATTCTTACTTTACATTGTATCATAACAATAAATTTTATGTGTGTCACATCATTCAGTAATACTGAGAGATACTCTTAAAGATTCAGTGATACTTTTAGTGTTGCTGAATACTGAAAATGGCGTTAGCTACTTTACACGAAATAGTGTCTAACATTTTCGGCGTCACACTTGGAATAATCCAGGTTTCTTAGTGTAGTGAAACACCATGAACCAAGAGTTAGTTATGGTGTTTCACCACGCAACTGTGGTGTAAAGTATTTGCTACCATTTAAGGTAGACACCTCAATTTTGAATTTCTTGTTGTCCACGTTGATTTTCATTTTGTATGTTAAAAGGTCATAGATATGGTACTCGCCTCTTTTTTGTTTTTATAAGATTATTTTACATAAAATTATTCATAATTATAGATTTTAGAATTTTTGAATCATGCTTTACATGTTTGGATATACAATTTTGTTCGCATGTAGAGAGACATAACTTTATTACAATAATAACAATTTATGTACTTAGTTACTTTGGAAAATGACGTCTATCAACAATTATTATTTTAATGAAAATATATTGAATGTTATAAATGTTTAGAATACTTTACACCACTGTGGTGTAAATTATTTGCTACCATTTTAGGTGCAGACACCTCAATTTCGAATTTCTTGTTTCGTACGTTAATTTTTATAGTGTATGTTGGCAGGCCATAGATAAGCTACTCATCGTTTTTCTAATTTTTTACAGAAATCATTATCTTTATGAAAATCAAATAACACAGTCAAACTAGATTTTAGTTACAGATCATTATCAATTCTAGATTATATTATATTTATTTGACATGTCAACCTGAAAGTTCTAAATAATTATTATGAAAATCAAATAACACAATAAAATTAGATTATCAGATTGTAATTAATTACAGATTATATTATATTTATTAGACCTGTCAATCTGAGAGTCCACATTATTAAAAGTGATAGAAAAATAACTCTCCAAAAATCAGGCGTTTTTAAAGGAATTTCACAAACACTTAAAAATATTACATCGTACCTATGTAAAGATCTTTAAATTATTAAAATGTCTTGGTGTCTTATGAAACATCAAAATGTCCAAATTCTTTTCTAAATCTTAAATTAAATCCTTTTTTTTACCATTTTAAATTTGTAGGGAGAATTTTGTACTTCGGTATTTACTCTGATTCTTAAAAACTACTTTTGCTACATTGTTAACAGGCTATTATTGCTAAATATGCACCTTGATTTTCAGCCATGTGCAACGACAAACACGCATGCTCAAATGGAGGACGTTGCCTGCAGAACATCTGCTTGTGTTTGACAGGCACGGGTGGACCATACTGTGAGACCATCTATGAATGTGAAGACAAGCTTTGTGGTGATGACGTCACCTGCCAATATGATAGCCATACCCAAAGAGCTTACTGCCAGTGCAATTCTGCACAACAGACGTACGACAGCTATGATAAATCCTGCAAAAGTAATTCTTTTTTTCGTATTTCTACATAAGCATAGATCTGGAAATAGTTCACTCTCTGATATTCTAAAAAATTTATCCATTAACCTTTTGCATACGGCACTGACCTGATGAAGCCATTCTGGTCTACTTATTGAACCAGCCGCACGCAAAGGGTTAAACCTCTTCGAGACGGGTCAGTCATAAATGCATTCGTACAGAATCAAAATCAGGATGGAAAAAATCGGTAACTAATTTGACAGGATTATTTTTGATTTCCCTATAATTATACCTTCAGTTTTTAATGCAATAAATGTTTTTTTTATCATTAGACCAGGTGCCAGCCAAGTTACCAGGTACTCTGTACCAGCCCGTAGGCTCTCACCGATTCATCTGATATGATGACAATAGACGGTGATAAAAACGTGGCTTGAAATAAGCGAATATGGGAGTATAAACACTAAACATAGAGAATAACAGATAAACATAAATTCATAACATAATCATAAACTTTATCATAATTATAAACCAGATTAAAACAATTACATAAAGATTGAAAAGTTATGTCTAGAGGCACAGGATTAACATAGGAATTAAAACAACAGTTCAAAAAGTAACTAAAATTTTTATTTTGAACCATGTAATAGTAAATTAAATAAATCAAACTACTATTATCATACCGCCCACTAATAAGCGGCTTAGACAACAAGAAATAGTCTTGCAGTTTAATCTTTTCTGCCCTGTTTGTCAGAAGAATGATATAACTAACTAACCGTTGCAATCACAGAATATGCAGATAGATTTTGAGAGGCAGATTGACTCTGTCTCTCTCTCTCAGCAATGCCTTCTCTTACGTCTTTTTGTAGCTCCTCTTTTAACTATATCGTTTTCCCGTAATTTATTCTGATTTACGGCTTTTTTTTCTGTTATGGATATTATTGCTTGAAAATCAGAATTTTTGAGACCTTTCTTTTACATTTTTATTACGGCATTTTCATAAACACAGTAGGGTGACAAACAAATAAGATCCAGCAATTGAATAATAATAAAAAAAAACTTTTCGATGCAGTAGAAATATACTAGAATTATAAAGATACAATTTTTTGAAAATTTATTCTTCCATAACTCATTGCATTAATTTAGCTAACAATTCAAAATCATTCAATTTAATTTTGATGGGAGCTATCTATAAAAAATTAAAAAAATAATCGTCTTTAAAGACCTCTGCTTGATTTCCTTGAAGTCATATAATAGTTTTTTTTGTACTAAAAACATTTAACAGACACAAGGAAATATTCAAAATAAATTTTAAATAGATGGAATAAATGCAGATCTTTTAGTTTAATTTTAGAAAGATAAATGGAGCCGCAAATGAAATGTTAAAGTGAAGCTCATTAATTTAATCTTAGTAATCCACAAATAAATGAAATATTAATTTAATTCGATAATATCAGTTTAAAACTATCAATGTTTAATTTCTTAGTGGATATAAGAATTGAGCAAGGCAATTAAACTCCGATTTCAATGTTATTCAAGAAACTAAAGTAATATTAGCTTTATAAGAATTCGTGCAAATGATAGTTATAAATGTAACGAATAAAGTATTTCCCATAAAAATTAAATACAAAATTTTGTTTAAATAACTAAAATAGTTACTTATCAACAAACAATTCTTTGTCTGGGAAATTTCGAAACTCTGGAATTCTATTTCACGTTTGTCAGTTCCCCAAATTCTTTTATTCACTTGTTGCAATTTGCAAAATTTCGAACATTGCTTCTAAAGGTAATAATGTTAGACGAAATAATTTCTATTTCATTCATAAATAAAGAAGGCAGTTTCCTCAGACGAAAAAGCTGGCATTTCAACTTCGAAAGTACAACTTTAGTACAAAATAGCTCTATGAAAACGGCAAGTATAAGCAGAATGAAATAACGTCGCAGATGACGTAGCCGCGAAATCTAATCAAAATGCTGAAAATCTCTCTTCAGATTCTGTGGTTGTAAAGGTTGGTTACATCTAGCCCGTTTTGAAGAGGTCAAATTACAGTCACGAAAATAGTTTTGCTTCCACTACACATATTCCTTTCAGTGTATTTTGAAAGTGATTACAAAGAATGTTTTCGCTTTATACAAAAATAATTTACAATTGTGATAGTTGCGTGCGAATAATAAGATAGTTCAAAAAATAATAATGAATTGGGCTTTTACCCCTTCTTACATTTTCTATCCCCGTGGCATCCCTTCAACCACTAATCATGAAATAAATTCTTGCAAGTATGAATTTACAACCAGTCTTAAGTATTTCTAGCACTCTGAGAAGACTTAATCCCTAATGATGTAGTCCCATCCATTCTTCCGCCGACACTGTGTGTCCAACACTTGGCTCGTGTAGTCAAATTCATTTGAGAAAGGTTAATCGAAAGTGATTATTAAAATCTGTGACAAGCATACTACATACATAATAACTCCTATTATAAAAAACAATGAAATAAAAAAGTCTGAAGTCGCTATTAAAGCAAAAAGTCACTTTTATACCGTAAAAACGTTGTTTCTTAATTTGGTACTCAACATTGTAGTGCTTTTTCTAATAACTCTGTATTTAATATATGCAACTAATACATATTATCCTGTAGTTTGATATACGCCCCTGATACACGTTTCAACTTGATCTATACACCTGAAACATGTTATTTCGTAACTTGATACATACTATCTTTTAACTTTATATGTGAAAGTGTAATACATTTTTCCACTTTGCCAAAATTTGCAGAGAAATTTAGAATTGTAAATAAAGGAAGCATACCAATTAGCTACACTATGTCCACACTAATCCCCTCTCCTATAGAGCTCATGATACTTTTTCTTCTATTTTTAGAATGTAGTTGCGGTGATGATTTAAGAACTGAATGGGAGAGATGTGATTTCGTACTTGGAAAAAAAGTATGCCAATGCACTGAAGGATATGATTATAGTTCCAAAGTGGATAAATGTCTGGGTATACTTTTTTGTTCTACACACTATATTCATCTATCTAATGTAAGAATATTAAAGCTAAATATTTTTTATCTTACTTGAAACTTACTTTAAATTCATCTTACTTGAAACATCACCTTGCAGCTTTTATTTCAGGCAATCTTATAATAGATGTTTGCTTCATGCGTAAAGCCGACACCATTTTTAAACCGTCTGCACAGACAACTTCTTATAAACCGTGTGTAGGTTTTCTGATGTAGTAGGTGATGACTATACACAAGTCAATCGAAGCAATAATTCAAAAGTTGCAAACGTTTTCATGTATTAAAAATAACAATTTTGACGCAAAAAAGTTTCTATATTTTGGCAGAATTTGGAAAGAACGATTTGTGATAATTTTTCATATATGCCATATTTATTTACATGTAATTATATTCAAAATCATTTTAATTTTAATTAATTAAACCAAGGAGTAAACAATATATATATATATATATATCTTTTACTTAAGCTTATCCGACAAAACTAATAAANATAAAATATCTTCTATTAGGGATATATATATATATTACGTTCGCTACCACTTTTAATGTAAAACAAATTCTGCTTAGTCTAGAAAAATTGATTGGTTGCTATTTGGAATCGTATATCAATGTAGCACAGAATTACTTGATTTTATTACAGAGCTTATATGAATACAAAGCATAAAACAATAATATAAAACATCATCTGCAATTGTATTAAAAGTAAAATGTTTAAATTCCATAAAATATAATTATCAAACATCTATGAGCGAGATATAATAAATTGTCCATGTATTATTAAAAAAAATTTTAAAAATATATAATAAAAATGTTAATTGTATTAAATTTATAAAATTGTTTACTGTAGTTTTAGGAGGGAACAATTAAGTAGAAGATTGCAAAAAAGAAGGGGATTTTTAACGAATTGCGAAACGATTGGGATTAACTTAACATAACTACAATTTTTCATCTTATTGTATATTTTTTAATCTTTATTTAATCATGTTATAAATACAGAAATTTAAAAAGTTAGCGCTTATATAATACAATGTTTTAAACTTATATTTTTAAAATTATTCATGTCTTGCTGAACTCAAAAGTGAAAAGAAAATATCTAAATTGTGCTTTATAAATGACTGATACCCAGTAAACAACAGATGATTGAAATTTTATTAAAAATGCTTCATTAATTAATGATATTAATTAATAATGGTGATACAATTTTTTAATAATTGTGCATTAATGACTGATATACATATGGATAACAAAAAAAATTTATCTTCAATAATTATTTTACTAGAACAATGGGGAAAAAGTCTATTTCTAGAAAAAGTTAAGTCTTTTACAGTCATTAATATTTTGCCCGTTTTGNAATTAATGATATTAATTAATAATGGTGATACAATTTTTTAATAATTGTTCATTAATGACTGATATACATATGAATAACAAAAAAAATTTATCTTCAATAATTATTTTACTAGAACAATGGGGAAAAAGTCTACTTCTAGAAAAAGTTAAGTATTTTACAGTCAAAGTGTAATCTTTTACAGTCATTAATATTTTTTGAAAAAGTACTTTAAAATTTCTAGGAAACTTCCTTACATAGAATTATGATATACTTTTTATGATTATTTCTTCAAATCTTAAGCATCAATATGTTTTATGATGCGTTTTTTTTTAAATATTTTTTTTAGAATGTGATTGTGGAAACAAATCAAAAACATGCAGTTTTGAAGACAAAGGTGAAAAAGTTTGTCAATGTTTAAAGGGATATATTGACAATTTAGGAACATGCAAAAGTAAATAATTTCTTATATCTTCCTCCTTCTGACCACTTAATAGGCATTTTTTTTCATTAAAGTCTAAATTTGTAATTTTAAAAAAAATTATAAAAATTCGCCTAACCATGAATGAAAAAAATAAAACTCTTCGTTGAACCCAGAATTATAATAAAAGATTTCTTCATTTGCGGTTGAATCAGAATGAAATATCAATTGACGATGTGGAAACTTCAGATAATTTCGAAATTTTCGTCCCCACGTAACGAATTTACTGTCTTTCTAAAAAGCATCCTGAATTTCTAAATCCTTCATTTTCTAAAAGGCATCCCAACATAGCTGTAAACCAATATGTGTCTCTCCATTTCGTCCTTCGAAAAATCAGGTGGCGAATATTATTGTTTCATTCATCGTAAAATAATTTGTTCTTGTAGGAAATTTCTTAATATCTAAAACAAGGATGTTTCCAAAATATTTATAGGTGTTTGTGAGTGAAATGAAAAAAATCAATCAGGAGTAAAAAAGTCTTCAAATTCAAACTGCAACATAATTTCTGACACACACACATATGTATGTATATATATATATACACACATATGTATGTATATATATATATATATATGTATATATATATTCATTCTTGAATTTTCTCTTTTTTACTTTCCAACTACTCTCATCCCTG
>NC_092212.1:5091449-5097667 GCF_043381705.1 Parasteatoda tepidariorum | reverse complement strand
TGATATATATATATATATATATATGTAAAAGTTATTTTGTATGAATCAATATTATAAAGGGCGAAATTTTTGAAAAGGGTGTAATTTTCTTTTTCATTTTTCAACAAATTTTAATGCTTAAAAGTATTTAATTTTCTGCATATATATTCACTGATAAAAAAGTAGTTCATAGAGCACTAATGTTTACATAAAATTTATAATATTTTCCGTCAACATGTTTAAATGAGTGTGCGGTCCTTCGTCACTCAACGTGTTGTGCAAGTAGCCCCTTTACCCAAGATGTTTGTGCACCCCTACATAATAAAGCTTGTGGAACAACTTACTGCTCCTAACCCAAATATTATTGAATACAACGAATTAGAAAGTTAGGTAACGAGGAAAATGATTTCAGTCTTACGTATTTTCGGGACGGGAAAAATATTGGATAGGAGGGAGGCAACGTATGAATGGTTGACCATATAAAGCTAAGCTCAGAAAGCGCTGGGGGGTTACAATTCGCCCTAAGACTTCCGGTTTATTTCTTTCGATTGATTTTAATGCTTAATCTTGAAAAATGGCACCATCAAATGTTATTATACTTGTGTTTACAATATAACGTGCTTTTTAAATTTAAATTTCAAAGAAACAAATAACATAAAAATTTGGTATACTCCGCAAGCATGCTATGCCCTGAGAGATGTAACCCAAAAAATAACTAACGGCGATGTTTTACACGAATATAGAACCAAATAAGCGATAACACTCAAAACATGGCAAATCTTACAATTTATTTTTGCTGTGATTATGTTTTCTTACATTTGTTTCAGGCTCACAATTAGTAAGAATTTACGCATTGCAGGAAAATCTTATGAATGGTAATATCACGCATAAATCCCAACACAAATCACAATAATAAAACTTCCTAGAATATTAAGCCTGTTCACGTATCACTTCGTAAGCATATTAAATAAGAAGAGGGATACACCGGAAGTTTTCTAACTTTCTTCCGGTTTTAAGGAGCTTGTTATTGTTTATATTAAGTCAACCATAATTGTAGACTTGTCCAACCGGTTCACAAGTAACTGTACCTTCTGACTATCACTTTTCTTCTTATGCGCATGCGCTGGATCTCAGTACATGCGAAGTTTTGTTAAATCTGAGTATGTTGCTCTATCTGGAAGCTATTTTTCTGGTATAGTATACCGTACTGAACAGTTTCCCGCTTTAGTTACGCATTCTCCTTTGTATATTCTTTGCCCTGAACACCAGATCACTTTCAGTGCTGCTGGTAGCGTTCATTTAAACGTTTTAGTGATACAAAACATTATATTTTTGAAGCTTTTTTACTACTTCTTTTTAAATTTTTCAGAATGTGAATGTGGATCAAATGGCGAATGCTCTTTCGATAGCAACGGTAACTTTTCGAAGTGTCTCTGCGATTCCGGTTTTTCCGAAAATTCTGGAAAATGTGTCCGTAAGTTTGAGCTCAAATATGTAAAATTTATTCTTTCTTCTTTAGAATGCTGATGAAAATACAGTTTTGTCCAGACAATGAATTCACTTAGTATACTAAAATACTTCTATAATCTTTCTTAGTATACTTCTAGGGCCAAGATAGCCTGGTTGGAAGGATACTAGATTCTCGTTCGTGAGAACGAGAGTTCGAATCCAGCTGGCCGAAGACTTCTCGCATAAAAAGTGACTGGTGCACTTTAAAATTGCCAGGTTACAAAGTCCTCCATTTTTCCACAATAAATTATACTTCTGGAGGTACTGAATTCGAGATTGATCGTTCTTTGGTTCAGGTCAAAATTACGCCTTCCAATAAGGTGAACCGGGTTCGAATCCCACTGATGGCTGGTAGCCGTTTTTCCTCGACCACAGTGCTCGCATGAAATATCCTCAGTGGTAGACGGATCATGGGTTAGAGTCCCCTTGCTGCCAGGCTAACCGTGGGAGATTCTCGTGGTCATCCTCTCCATGTAACTCAAATGCGGTTAGTTCCATCAAAAAGTCTTCCACAGAGGCAAATTTTCCCCAATACTTGAACCAGGTCATCTGGTGAACCCTTGTGAACCGGGTGAACCCTTGTCATCTGGATAGGGTTCAAAATTACATGACTACAGAGTTGAACATTGGTAGTCGTAAACCGTATATTGGGTTGGCTAATCAACGACGGTTATAGAATAAAATATCTTCTATTAGGGACAGAAATTGGCATGTATGAAATTATCAAAAAACAGAAACATATCAGCCAATTTTCTCCACTTTTCCCATTTTCATTTGAAGTATTAATATTATAATAAAATTATTAACTCAATATTTTTTATATTAATGCAATGTAAAAAATATTGTATTCATATTTATTCCTAGATATAATAAAAATTAAATTTGAATTATTTTCCATCTACATTAATAAAAGGAAAAGCTTAACCGTCTGTTTCTATTATGACTCCAGATACTGAATTGGAGATTGATAGAACTGAAACCGATGACCTTTGATTGTTTGAGACCAAAAATTTTCACAAACAATCCAGAAACTTAATTGTTAGTGAGAATTTTAAGCAGCAAGTAAAAGTTGAACTTTTTTTATTTTTTGCTGTTAGTGGCGTGATATATATTCGTTTTGACGTTTAGCAGCGTGTAAAATTTATAATTTTAAACCACTGTTCCAAAATTCTTTCAGAAACGTTGAAACGTAGTGACGTTTGAAAAACGTTGTTTTCTTTCTTTTTTTCATTTCTCTCACAAGTCTGAAAATTGTTTGCTTTTTGTAAAACTTTTCTGTTGGTAGCAACGTTATAGTTTTAATGTATTTTACTTATCATTTAAACTTATTTTCTATACCACTACACATAAATGATTTAAAAGTTCATTTTCAACACCATTTTGTTCCAGTTCTCTTGTGGTGAGTCTTTAAAAATGTTGGCAAGATTATAAAATATTCTGAAAATCATTTTTTAAATGTCTACCACTCTATAAAATATTGTACAAAAAACATAGTAGTTGGCAGGCCAGCTCTCAAGAACGGGGAGTTTTTGGCCAGCTAAATTCGAACTAACTTTTTCACAAGTATTTTCCAGTAATAGAGCGATATTCATGTTTTGATGTATAATTCTTAAATTACTTCTATTTGATGTATAATTAAATTACTTACATTCAAATTACTTTCATCCTTATATAAGGAAGTGTTTAAGTTTATATGATGCTGGCATTTTCCAATACATATTTTAGAAGATGATAGGCTATCATAAAAGTCAAAACAATTCAAATAATGTGTAGCAATATCTGCATTAATGCTTGTCTTCCTGTCGTCTAAAGTAATGAATTTGTTTTCAATTCCAGCAAATAAAGTATTGCGCAAAATTAAAAACGGACCACCCTGAATAACTTTTGATATAATGATATTTTAACCCTACACTGATGTTTTTTTAAAGTTAAGTGCCTCTGCCAGGTATACATTTGCCCGGTATACCCTACACTGATGTTTTTTTAAGGTTAAGTGCCAGTGCCCGGTATACATTTGTCTGGTATACCCTACACTGATGTTTCTTCTTATCTATCGTCAGTAAGTATTAAAATATAGAATAAATATAAATATATCAAATAAATATAATAATATTAACGAATAAATTAATATAAAATTGGATATAACAAATATTTCTGACATTCACCAAAGCGACTATGTGATTATTTACATTCACTAGTGAGAGTCAGAAATAAGGGTATTTAGCAAATATTATACGGACATACACCGAGCGACTACGTGAATGTTGACATTCACCGGTGAATGTCGACATTCTCCAGATTTCGGTGCTTCACCGTAACATATATGTTAACATGAATGACCGAAATTAAGAGAATGTCGACTTTCACCGGTCAATGTCAATAATTCCATTATCGCTTTAATAAATGTCCAAAATACTTGATATATCCGATTTGATATTAATTTATTCGTTGATATTAATCTATTTATTCAATATTTTAAATAATAATTTTAATTGTTGCAACTTTTTTTCCCTTTTTTTCTTCTTAGTTTTATAAAGTTAATCCTTAATCATTATTAAAAAAGAAAAATTTCGAACTTACATATAGAAGATTTTATGATGAGGAGATAGTACGACATTTTCTGATTTGTTTAACAGTATTATTCTTTTTGCAAAATTATTTATTATTAGTTGTATATATTATGTATATTTATTTATTTTTATTTATATTATTTTTGTATTTTTTAGTTTGTGATTGTGGACCCAAATCCAAATGTTCATTCCAAAATGAAAGAAAAATGTGCTTGTGTGCTAAAGGATACAAGGATGACGAAGGATACTGTACAGGTAAAAGTATTTTTCAATTAAAATAAATCCCATACTATAACCTAGAGAGCTTTTTAAAAATAAATCCAAAAGTAACTTTTTGGCTATTATAGAGCCCCCGAGTACTATAAAATTGAGCTTGTCATAATACAACAGAGTTCTCTGTATATTAACAGAACTTCATTAGAAAAACGCAAAAATCAATCATTACACTTTATATAACTAAGAGGGAAAAAATGTAATTAGTTTGTGTCAATGTATATGTTACCGTTAAAGTGTACAATTCAGTTATTTCATAGAATAATTAGGTATTTTTTGAAATGACTAGGGAAGTCAATTAAAATGTAAAATAGATTAAAAATTTCATATTTTACCTAATTATTCTAAGAAATAATTAATTATTGACTATTAAACAATTTCATTCTTATTTTATAAATTAGTTGATTATAAACAGCTGAAATCAAACGAAAAATGCATTTAATCCTTATTTCGGGTGATTAATTGATAAATAATAAGGAAAGGAAGATGATATAATGTATCATTACTCATATTAATAACTACGTCTAAAAGCAATGAATTGAATCGTACACACACGTCATTGCAAGGCAGCTATAAGTGGTTGAAACTGACTAAAAGCATAGTGACTCGAAATACATTACGGCACTCGACAGTTCAAGGAACTTTCGAGTGCCATATTTCATACTGTAAACAATCAAATAATTGTTATTCTACAAAATACTTATTTAAATCGTAAAATTCAATAATTTTATACACTTTAACAGACTCACTAGTTTTTTCATGAAATACCTAGTTATTCTCTGAATTCACGGATTTCACATCTTAACGGTAGTATTTAGTATTTTTTTCTTCAAACCTTTATGCTACACTTAAAAAGTAGGGGACCATTTATCGGGTTAAGCTTCCTTTTGATCAATGGCTGCACTGACTGGAAACAAAAAGCCACCAAGCTAAAATATGAAATGTTCTGTATCCACATTAGTTCACAATTGTTTGCCATTATATAAAGATACTGTATTATGAAGGTTATATGTTTTTGCGCTCTCATTTGCTTCTAATGACACTTGGTGGACAAACCAAGCTCGCCCGCCATTGCCCTAGAGAATTAAATCAGGAATGTGCTCCTTTCGTTTAACAAGAGAGCTCCACAAGGGTGAAAGTATTTTTTTGTCTCAGAACGTCACAAATAAACGGCAGTACTACTCATTCGTGAGGTCACTTCCTCAATTTAGACGTAGATCTAAAGGGGAAGAACATTTTCTCTACATTAATATACCCATATTACTGCTCAGTAATCGACCAAAGGATTTTCGATTCTATAGACTTTATGAGAAATTTTATTGCATGCATTCGGTGGGTTGAAGATCGAATCCAGATCCCTCTTGTCCGGAGTCCGATTCCTTAACCACTAGGCTACCACGACTCTCATTTCCAAGAACTCAGTATAAAATCATACAGCCAAATTTTTCACATTTTGCGTAAAATTTTATTTTTATATAAAATGATAGTTAAATTTATGCTTTCCATTTAGTTCTAGAATATATACATTTAGTTCGATATTATTTTAACCACCACTACAGATAAATAGATTAAACATGAGTTCAAGTGTTCGATAATCATATGATGGTGCGTTTAAGCTCTTGCTAATAAAAGAAAATATTTTTGCCTTCGAGTGATATAGAGGCACTAATTTAATTTTTCTAGACATCGACGAGTGCTTGAATACTGAAGCCTGTCCAGGACCAGGAACACTTTGTGAGAATACCTTAGGAAGCTATAAATGTCGATGCCAACAAGGGTACCAAGGGCGTTCTCCAACCGAAACTGACAAGAAAAGCCTGTGTGAAAAGATAGGTTGGTATGGTTTTTTTACCTATGTGTACACACGCAGATATATATATATATATA
>NC_092212.1:5040949-5090949 GCF_043381705.1 Parasteatoda tepidariorum | reverse complement strand
TCAATAAGGTGTTGACCCGCCTCTAGCCTGGATACAAGCTGCCACACGGCGTGGCATAGACCGATAAAGCTCCCGGATGGTCTCTTGCGGTATTTCCTGCCAAATTCGATCCAATTGTCGAACGAGGTCATCAACATTCCGTGCCAGATGCAATCGCCTTCCCATCATATCCCAGACATGCTCGATGGGAGAGAGATCTGGTGATCTGGCAGGCCAAGGAAGAGTTTGACAAGCTTGCAGACAGTTCATAGCAACACGTGCCGTATGTGGTCTGGCATTGTCCTGCTGAAAAACCAGCCCAGGGCGCTGCAAAAGGAACGGTAGCAAAACAGGTCTTAGGATGTCGTCGACGTACCGCTGTGCAGTAAGTGTACCTCTAATGACGACCAAAGGGGTCCGGCTGTCAAAGGAAATGGCACCCCAGACCATAATGCCTTGTTGAGGGCCGGTGTGGCGTGCAATAGTGAAGGCAGGATCCCCCCTCTGCCCTGTGCGTCTCCAAGCACGCCTTCGATGATCGTCAGGACACAGTTGGAAGCGGGATTCGTCGCTAAAGACTATACGTCCCCAGTCGGCATCATTCCAGCCTGATCTGTTCAAAACATTCATGCATACGAAATTTCAAAGCAATCGGATGATTGCTTCTTGGTGCGTCGATTTTTTTGTTATAGCGTGTAGCTTGAATGAATTGTATTTTATAAGTTTTTAATGAAAGTAATTTTCTAAAATTTTTGTAACTTTTTTTACATTAAATATATATAACCATATATTTAATCTTACCTCCATTATAACGTAGCATAAATATCCAAATATAGTTAGAACCCATAAAGGGCAACTCATGTTCTTCATATAAGTCCAATACACGTGGCGATGTACCTGCAATCAAAAATAACTACGTAAATGTTTTATTGACACAGTTATTATGAACCGAGTATTTTTGATTGTATATTATACTGCAAATGCACGACTGGAGATTGCTTTACCAGAATAACAAGACCAAAAGCGTTACTAACGAAATATGTCATGTCTTAATATGGAAAGAAAAATCACCAGTGCTCAAAATGTTAGGAAGTGGTAACACTTTTAGTTGATTTTCTAAAAAAAGGTTCCGATGAATCGGTAAATTTTAATAACCCATGCTATTTTAAAACATAGCAGACTCCATTTGGGCACCTTTTGAATAAACATTAAAAAAAAAAGCCTTTGACTGGAAGTGCAAGTCAAGATTTTATTTTAGCTATTGCAATATTATCGTTGTATGATACCAATATTGTATAATACCAATATTATCGTTGTTTTATTTTAATAATTTACGAAGTAATTGTGATTGGCATTGAATACAAATCTTCTAAACCATGATTGATTAATCGTAATAACGACTAATATATTTTAAGAAAAATAGAATGAAAATGAAATGTGTTTGCTACCACGTATTGCAAGATCTCTGAAATCACATGTAAACATTTCATCCAAAATATAATGTTTTGCACACACAATGTATACGTAGCACAATGTATACATTGTGCTGCCCAAAATAAAGCAAACAAATGTGATTAAAACATTGATGGAAGTTGTAGTAAATAAGTTTCTGTAGTAAAATCAGTTTCTGTTCCGTAAATAAGATAAATACTGTTAAATAACCATATATGGCAGTACTTTTACTTTCGTTACTTGTACCGCCGGAACAAGTAAAAAGTACGTACTTTTACTTGTACTTCGTTACTTTTTAAATTTAGTACTTTTACTTGTACTTTCGTTACTTTTTTAGGGAAAAAGTACAAGTATTTGTAACGGAAATGTCGAATAAAATCGTTACCTTTTCTAAAACTCGGTAAGCTTTCTAAAAAAAAAAAATTTATTAAAAAAAATGCTTATGTTTCTTTATTTTATAAAACTAATGTGCAATGTATATGCATTCACAGCTAACTTCTTGTTTAAATACCTTGACGTTTTAAAATTGTCATTCCTGAAAGGGAAAAGACGGCGCTTTCGATCTTTTTTGGACTGCAACTATCATTGTGAATGTGGTGTTCTCCAGAATTGTGTTTCCAGAATATTCATCTTCTGAAAATTGCCTGTGATAAAGGATGACATGAATAGCAAAAGTTTTGAATACCAGTGGTTATCGTCTCAAGGGGGGTTGGAATGAACAAATGCCCATATGAATACNTTTTTTTAAAAATACTTGTACTTTTACTCGTTACTTTTTAAAAGTAACGTTGCCATATATGTAAATAACACCTCATCTGAGTCCAAGCATTAAATGACAGTAAAAAAGTGACGAGACAAAATCGTGCCATGTGATTGAACCAACAGAGACTGTAAAAAAAGCTTGGACAAAATTATAAAAGGAAAAGAGGAGGGGGGGAGTTTGAAGGTGTGGTTTGGTGGGCATTTCTTGCCCTCAAAATTTTTAAAAAAATTAGTAGAGATCCCCAAATATTGAGAAAAGATGTGATTCGAGAAAGATTATTAACTTAATTATGAATTTTTTTTTCAATATGGAATGATTCCCAAAATTCAAGGTCGGTTGATGAAGAGCAGTATTTAATTGTTTCAGCAGAATAAAACACAAACAGAAGTAAATTGTTAGAATCAAAATTTCCTGCTAAAAAATCTGATGTAAATTATTTAAAGTTATCCAAGTTGATTTTTTTATCTACCTCACTGCTTGTTTCCCTTCTTTCTTGTAAATGCATCTAATCTTATAAAAATATTTTGTTACTTGCAATGGGTTTATATTTCTTTTTAACAGAAATTATCCATCAACAGAAGAATTATGCTTAATTACAAATATAAATTTAAAAACTATCTCCCTATATTAAAAAATTAAATATAACGATTTTTTATGCTACTTACTTTTCCAACTTCCATTCTCTCATCTTCAATCAATCGATACGTTTTTTCGGCGTCTCTTGCGTCAAAAGATGCAATTAATTTTTGTTCTTTACTCAAGCCATCGTCTGAAGTTTTTGAATAAGCAGAATCAGTAGATACGTATCTGCAGAGCATTCTAAATATCAAATGTAAATATAGATGATATGTAACGTATTTTGTTAAAAAGTTATTTCATTGTAACAGATAAAGGTTACATGGTAGATATTAAAGTTACTATGGAAATCTAAAAAGAAGCTGAAATTAAAGTATAAATATAAAAAACCAAAATGAATAAATAAACAGTTAATTTTAATATTTTGTTAAAACATAACTAAAAATATTCCTGAGCAACAATGAATTTTTTAAAGACATTGTGATTTATTTATTATATGATTTATGTGTGAATTATTTATTTATTGATCTATTATGTTTTGAGAATTTCAAGGATAATATTATGGATATTATTACTTATATCATTATGGAAATGATTTAATATGTTAAATTTTATATAGGTATATTGAAGTAATTTTTTACACATTCAAAATGTTTTCACCTATATATTAACAAAGATGACAAAATTCATCAAAAATTTTTCCTTTTATTTCCTCACCATTTTGGCGAGAATCGTGATCAACTTCCCACTACTGAGGAACTGCAATTTATTTTTTTTTGCTCTATTAAAGATGTTTTTTAAAACTCTTTTTTCCAATGGAAATAAATAAACAATAAAATTATTTTATTGGCTTAAGCTTGAGGCGAATCTATGAATTTAAAACATATTACAATTCTTTGTCATGTGAAAAATATTAAACTTTTTGTCCGTTTTATTTATCTATGGTATGAAACCGACAAAAAACGTAAATACCTATAACGCTATTAAACATTTTTTTTTAAAACATTGTCAATTTTTAGAAATTTTCAACCTAAACAAAAATTATTTTAATTATCTGATATTTTTCACTTTTTGCACATAATATGAACCCAAATCATATTGTGGTTTTAACTGTCAAAAGAAAAGGACCGGAAGTGGATTATTTTTGCAAAAATTGTGAGTTTTTTCCATATCGACAAATATCCTACAAGTTAACGGATTCTGGTTAATCAATTATAAAACTTCATTTAACTCTCATATAGCTTTTACAATTTCGTAGTAGTTATAAAATATAAAAATTTCATATTACTCAATTAAAAAAACTATATATATTTCATACAACGGCAGAGCTCCACTTCTATGTTTCTCTTTTCGCTTTTAGTTTGTTTCTTTCTGCTTTGTGTAAATAAGAAGAGTTATTCCTGGTAGCAAAGGAAAAACAAGACCCGATTTTCTTTACAAAATAGAGCGTCGATCAGTAATAAATATTTCAGAATAGCCAAAGAATATAATAAAGAATATAGTAAACATAATTATAACTTGTTCTACTTCTCATTTTTCCAATGAAATACTAAATTTTTAAAGCAAATTTAATTGCGAATTTGAAAAAAAGCTAGCTGTTTGAACAAAATTTAAACTTCAAGGGATAACACAGCTTATAACGTAATAAGAACTGAAGATGAAAAGTTACTTTTTATCTTCCTCTGTGTTTTCCTCTAAATTCATTTGGCTTGTGTGTTCTTGAATAAATTCCTTAAAAGATCCATTTTGACTCATCAATTCTCGATAAGAGCCGGTTTCATCAATTCTGCCATCCTTCATGCTGACAATTATATCCACTTTATGCAGTACCGACACATCATGGGTAACGAGAATTCTGCTCTATAATCGAAAATTATAAATCATAAGAGTTAGCCATGAAATAAAGAACTGAACAGATACAAGTACCTGAAGAAACAATTTATGATTTTTTTTATCGACGTAGTACTAATAAGTATTGAAAAGTCGTAATGTCTATCAAATGTCGTAATTTTTAACAAAACTTAAGAATTCAGCAAAAGTTTAGATGTTTAAACATGATTCAACTCTTCTTATATAGTACAAAGCTATTTACAGTTACTGATAATTTATTAATATCTTACTTTTTTTCTCAGTAATCCATCGTTTCCAATGATGTCATCGAAGAGTGCTTTACGAACGTGAACATCCACTGCACTGAGTGTGTCGTCCAGGAGGAAGATGTCTTTGTCTTGATATACAGCACGCGCCAAACTGACACGCTGCTTTTGACCGCCACTCAAATTTACTCCCTACAAATCATAAAATAATAATAATAATAAGTACATTTATATTTACTTATAGAAATAAGCAGTACAAGTAAACCAATTTCTCTTCGTTACAATCAAAGTTAAGAAGTGGACTGGAAAAATTAAAAAATAATAAAAACCTGAATAAATTTAAATAACGATAATCGAATTTCTAAGGGCCAAGTCACAATCATCATGGTTTAAGAGGACGCCTTAACACGTGAGACACTTTTCGTCGCAACTTCTCTTCCTCCACCAAAACTAATTTAAAAATTTAGGAACAGAAAAAGTTTTTTATTTTTATTTCCAGTGTCCAACTTTTTAGAATAACCCACTTGGTCATCTAAGGGCATATTTGTTGGCCACTCTTTCATGGGCACCCTATAAGATGGGCCAACGTTGCTCCTACAATAAGGACAGATAGTACGAAGGGAAGAACATCCATGGCTTTCCCGGGATTCGAACCCAGAACCTTTCTGGTGCAAGGGCAGTTCCCTAACCCCTGCACAAGCCGGTCGGCAGAACAGAAAAAGTAAGTTCAAACAAACTGAAAGTATGCCATGAAGTTTCCACGAAGAAATTTTTTTAAACATCAAAACGAAATTAAATTATTAGAAGAAAACTTGCTATTACACTATTTAGAAATTATCTTCCACTAATTTGTTTGCAATTTGAAATTTTTAGAGCAATCAAAACGTCATGGCTTACTCTAGGTCAGTCTGTACTCACTTTCTCTCTCTTTCTAATTTTAAGTTCGTAATGGAGGTGAAAGTGAACTTACGGAGAAAAATTTCTCACCTGGTATGACGTCCTCTTAAGAGTTAGACCGTTCTGATGATCATATAGTACAGACAATATTTGGACTAACAAAATCAGGTAAAAAGCGTACTTTCTAATTTTGATCATTCCCATTTTTGACAGCTTTGGGTTTTTGAGACACAAAATATGAGACGAAGTCGAAATCGAGAAAAATGGGTTCCAATTTCTCCCGTTATGCCAACTAAAAAATGGGGACCATATTTTCCAAAATGCCACTATCTACATAGTTTAGAGGTTAGAAAACCGAATTAAAAAGAAACGTGAATAAAAAAGACAAACAATAAAACTTATGGTTTTCTGTATTCTGGTATGATAGAATTAATATTTCTATGACTACTGCAACAAGCAAAAGCCTAAAAACGTATGAGGAAAAAAGTATGTAAAGTTTATTCAGTGAAAACCCCAGCAGATATTATGAGATTTTTTTTCCTTAAGATTACTGTGTCCTGACTTATTTTCCGACACGTTGTTTAAGTAATCGTCATAAATTAAATTTTTCTTAATCAATAATCTTAAATCACAAATCTTGCTATCATTTAATATATAAGAATCAGCAAAAAGTGGTATTTAGGTAATTTACTTTCTTCGAAATAAATGTTAGTACTTAATCAATTGCTGTATTAAATTTTAAATTATTTAAACATAATTAACCCCCCTTTTAGCTTTTTATTAATTTTGTTTAACTAGTTAAATACGACTGCCGCGATATATATAATTTTATAATTAATTAGTAAAGCATACGAAAAATTTCCAGATTTTAGTATCTTCGATAGTATTACTTCTAATGGTACATTGGAAAACCAATACAATGTGCATAGAATGAAAAATTAACACAGAGTACTAAAAGTTCAAGAAAAAACATAAAACTACGTTGTCCATCCTAGGATGTAACAATGGAAAAACGTAAATCTAGGTGACTCGTGTTAGAGTGACAATGAAGATAAAAAAAACGTCATTTTATGTAACCCGTCCGCTAAGTGTTAATTTCATGTATATTACATTATACTTGAATACATACCCTCCAACTTATGAGGATTTTGAAAATAATTCTTTCTAGTGGTAGCGAACCAAAGTAGAAATTTTTAAAGCAAATGGATCTCTCATAAAACTTTTATCAGAACTTAAGAATCTAGCCATATGGCCTGCACTTTTATAAGTAATAGTGGACAAGTTACGCTAAAATTAATTTTTTTTTAAATATTAAGACATTAATTTTGCTACCGTCTGAAAAGAAGATTTCTGAAACTACGGAAATTCCGTAGCAGTTGGAGGGTATGCTTGAATAGATGACTAAACTCATTTCTCATAGTTTTAAGTTATTTGGAAGGAATTTTACCTTTTCACCAATTTCTGTGTTGTCTCCAGCTGGCAAAATTTCCATATCAGGCCTTAAGCAACAAAGATGCAAAACTTTATTGTATTTTCCTTCAACTAAATGCTTCATCATCAAAATATTTTCTTTAACTGTACGATTCAAAATCCAGGCTTGCTGTGGAACGTAAGCCAAACTTCCCTGGGAAAAAAGTCATGAAATAAAAATTTAAACTTTATGAAACACAATTACTTAATTAGTACTATATAATGGAACTAATCTTCGGGAAGTTTTTTTTTTATTTATTATGGGCATAGCTCAAAATGAGTATTTAAAAAAATACACCTCGAAATGTTTGTATAAGAGACTGGACATAGTCCAAATTGCGTTTTAAGTAAATTCGATGTTGCCTGAAACGCGTGTATAACAAAAGTGACACACTTCAGAATGCGTGTTTGAGAAAATGAACATAAAATTTGATTCCATTTTTTAAACATTAATATTTTTTGCCTCTCGGAGGCTGCGTGGTAGTGCTTCGTGCTGTCGTACCACAGATCTTGGTTCAGTCCTCTGGCCGGGCATGGTTGACTCAGCCTTTCATCCCATCAGTGGGTCGATAAAATGAGTACCAAGCATGATTTGAAACTAAACACTGGGGGTTCGGCGTTGGGCTGAAAACCCGATCGGAACATCTGCTCTTGCACAGCAGAGCCCAATGGTCAAGAAAACTAAGATGGGCTGAAGCGCCACTGAGTTTAGTTTAGTTTTAGTTGCAAAAATTGTTTCTATTTTTACGAACAAACTGATGGTTCCAATTAAATTCGTACTGTGATGTTATTCATTTACCGAAATCATGCTGTACGATTTTTTAAATTATTCGTTTTTTAAAACACAATGTAAGTCAATAATTGTATTTACAAGATTTTCACGGCTTCCATAAATTAATAATAGTCGTAATAAATTTAATTTATTTTGCAAACTTTTAAAAATCACTTTATGGTTTATCTGAATTACCACTTAATCTCAGTATGAAGACATAGCTGAAAAAGCTATATTTGTAATATAGCCAGCTACCCCGATCCCAAAGTCTGAGAATTTACTCCGTATTATTTATAGTGCTTAGTACTTGTAAGTATTCCTCATATGGTAATTAAGTTTGGATTGAACATTAACCCTCTCGCGCCGACTGTCACAAATACGTGCCAACATAAAACCGTATCAATCAGGGTAAAAAGATAAAACTGGTAATCAAAGTATTTCTTCAGCAGTTTATTTGTGGGCGGAGTTATAATTGTTTGATTTATCTAATTTACCATTACTTTGTTCAAAATAAAACTATTTAGTTATACTTTGATCCAACATTGATTATATATATGATTAAACTAACAATAATTAAAGTAAAAGCAAAGTAAGTCTGTCAAATTAGCAACGACTGCATTTAAGCTACCGTTTTTTATTTAATTACAACTTGATTCTGATTTTGTACGAATGCTTTTCTGAATCACCCGTCTCCAAGGGGTTAAAAGGTGAATTCTTAGCTGTTTTTTTTTAATTTTAGAGCTGTGTCAATTTTTAACACGCATTTTGAGCCGTGATTAAAATAAAAAGCACGCTGTTCCTTCCCATGGACGCTAACAGCTCACATGCGTTAATAGAGAGATTTAAAAAAAATATATATGCTCGTCTCAAAATATTTACTTTTATATCTACAGATCCATCCATTCTATTGATCTCTCCGAGAATTGCTGACAATAATGATGATTTACCCGATCCCACAGGTCCAATGACAGCAACCAACTTGCCTTTAGGTATATGCAACTCGATGTCATGTAACGTGCTCTCTTCTTCTCCTGGCCATCTGAATGACGCTTTTCTTATTGTTAAAATATCCCCTGCAGGATAGATTCTTATGTTATCTGCTATGTAAAATTTAGAAAAAAATCTAATTTTTATTCATAGTTACAATTTAAACATGGATACGATTGAGAATAGCAGACACTAAACAAGAGATCCCAACAGGCAATCTCAAGCTTTTTAGTGGCGATAATTTCATCTAGGTGAGCAGAGTGTGTATTCGTTTCCCAAACCTTAAACATTTTAATACTCGATTTCATAGGTACTAAATACAAATTTAAATTGCTCATATGTCATAGTAGGCACAATTCATTTCGTGGCATCCACGCAATTGCCGTGATAAAATATTTACCTAATAAAATATTAAATATAGTATATGGTATAAATGCTTTATTGTTACTCTGAGATTTCTCAATTAGGCAGTTAATCGTAATTATCACAATATATAGCCTTTATCAAAAGAATGTATTTTGATATATATATNCAAAAAAGTTACATAAAATATTGTTCATGAAATAAATTTCATATTATAACAATATATGATTGCTTCGTTTAAATATAATCAGATATATTGGTTTAATTTCAAGCAATAAATATATTATATATATATATATATATATATATATATATATATGGTGTGACACAAAAAGCTGCCATTAATCTTTTTATGTTATTTCGTTTCTATAAGACAACTCCTAATTAATTATTCTAATCGAAACACTTTCTCATACTTTTAAAAAGCCACAACCTGCTCTTAAATCTATTTTTGCCTCAAGTATGCATAATTATAAGTAAAAGACATTTTTCCCTTTACTCTTCGTGGGAATCATTCGACCTATTTCATAAACCAATAGTAATTTCTAAGATTTCCCTCTTTTTCCTAAATAGAGACATTTTTCGGATTTTTTGAAAGACTTTCCCTGCCAGAAAGACTGCTCGTCGAAGGAGTAAACTTCAAAATTACAAAAAATT
The DNA here is from genome assembly GCF_043381705.1 of Parasteatoda tepidariorum. Lineage (NCBI taxonomy): Eukaryota > Metazoa > Arthropoda > Arachnida > Araneae > Theridiidae > Parasteatoda > Parasteatoda tepidariorum. Next base: position 5,080,937 of record NC_092212.1, on the reverse strand, counting down.
CTGAAAGGTTTGGTTTTTAAAAGGTTACCACTCTATGAAATATTTTTCAAAAAGAGTAGTAGTTGGTAGGCCTGCATTTCTAAAATTAAGATTCGCACGCTATGAAATTTATGTTGCCATCACTTCGAAAAAAATTCTCATGCCGCATTGATGTAAGTTGTCACCTTTGTTAATATGTGATCATAGTCCACCACTATTTACGATTTTAGGCTTACAAGTCATCATTGATAAGATTGAAAAATACAATATATGATACTATGCATGACTGAAACTGGAGAACGTCAGCCTTGACCGGTGAATGTCAATACACAGCACATGTGTCTGTCAAAGATCAAATTCTTTATTATATTCTTGTGCATTCAGACCATCACAAGGGTATATCAATAAGATATGAAATACTCTGATGAAGTTTAAATAGAAAAACCAGGATCTGAAACAAAATTCAACAGCAGATGAAATGCTGCACAATTGTATGCAGGCTTGCTTTCTGGTGTATAAAATAATTAATTTTAGTGAACATATGGATATCAATTGCTTTTGAAAGGAAACCAGAAATAAAATGATTTTGCAACAATGTTTTTTTTCTTTTCCGGGGTATATGCAGACCTAAATGTGTATACTGTGTTTTGGAAAGTAATCATAAAAGAACATTGATGTAGGGAATACCGAACACCAGCATTTAAACTTAATTAATCATCAGTGTTTGAAATGCTTGCAAATGTACACCGGATTGTGGTACATTATCTTTAAAAAGTATCACAGTAAAAAATACAAGGTAAATATATGCATGACAGAGGCTGGTGAGTGGAACTTTAGAAAGATTGGAGATTAGCTTGGTTGGTGATTGGAACTTTAGAAACATTAGTGTAGGGCAAAAGTATGCCGGCAAGTGTATAAAGAACAAAATAGATTGAAGAAATAACAGAGTTAGATGACATCTTTAGTGTAAGTATAAAACATCATGCCTCCTACAATAAAAATAGAAATGAAATCCTCTAAAAACTAGTTTTTTTTCTTCTCGTTTACGAATAAATGGTAGAAGCTTTTGTTTGGTGATTGGTTGTTGAAATTTTGATTAAAATGAATGGGAATGCTTCTAAAATATATTTTACAAAAGAAAAAGAAACATAGTTACTAATTACTATTTAATTCTGTAGTAATTAGTTATATAAAGTTACTATTATTATATAAAGTAATAGTCATTAGTTATAGAAGTTAGTTATATGACGATACCTTCTTCAGGTTCAGTTCCAATAGCTTCTGGATCCATGTTTTCTGCAGCAAAAAAAGTTCGCAAACGTTCCAAAGCTACGCCAGTCTTGAGAAATGAAGAAAAAAATATTTTGTAACTGTCATAAGTCAAAAGTAACTTATATAGTAACCACAAATTTATTTTTATTATAGTATAATATAATATAATATAATATAATATATATGTGTATATTGAGACCAGTCTGGGCAACATACTAAGACCGGCATTGCTACAAAAAAATTTTTTTAAAAATAGCTGGGCGTGTGATGGCTNGCTTAAAAGGTGCTTATTTTTTGTTGAAAAATCTGGCTACTCACCGTGTTAATTTAAAACAAATTCCAGCTTTACCCTAATTATTTCTGTGTTAAATTGACCTATATTACTATTTTTCAAACTGGAAGTTTCATTTATTATTATTTTTTTTTTTAGATCACCGTGGAAGCACCATTAGAGCATCCTTTTTTTGTATACAAACGAGGCTGGTCTTCATGCTCTCCAGAACGATCGGCACAACGTTATGGGCTTTCATGTCACAAATTAAAAATTGGAGACACGTGTATTTCACTTACAGATAAAAGTGATTTCGAAAACTGTGAACAGAAAAACGTGAACTCCTGTGAAACAAATCTAAATACGTTAGATAAAAATCAAAATAAACTTGAAAAACCTACAGAAGACTTAAAAATTGAATCTGAAAACTTACCACTTATCACAAATTCTTCTTTAATGGAAAAAAAGTTAAAGTTGATTGCAGAAAAAACATCTTTTAAAGCAGATCAATCTACAATATCTAGAAAACGAAAAAGACGATGGTCAGCCCCTGACAATCTTTCCCAGAATGAAGAAGGTTCCAGTTCTTAATATAAATTGTAAATTTTTTTTATGCGTATTTACAGTGTGACCCATAAATGACTGACATTCTTCCTTGTATAGATGGTATTGCCATCTGTTGGAAATTTAACTACTAATTGTAGAAATTTATGAAAGAAAAATATTTTATTTTCTTATTTAATACAAGATAAGCAGGTTTTTTTCCCCCAAAAGCCCTAGTTAGTGATTATTAAGTTTTAGATTTTTTTCTTTCTGTTTCATATTATAAAATTGACATTTATTCGATATTTATAGAGCCGCATTCAAATTTCTGCATTTAATTCCAACTTATGAATGGAAATTGCAAAGCAGTTTTTAATGTTCAAAATAATTCAAACTACTGAATTCTCACTGTTCTGAATTTCTACTGTAGAAAATGATAATCAGTTATAAATTAATTTTTGTATTTTCTGATTTTTTTTTATTATTTTTTTTTATTCTTACTTCTATTCCTGGTTTTATAAATTAAAACTGTTTCAGGATTATTAAAAGTAGGTGTTTTTAGCTAACTCACTATAAATATAAATATTAACAGATTTTAAAAAATAGATATTTTTAAATAATTCAGCCTATCTGAATCTTGAAAATTATTCTTTAAAAGTAGGCTAATTGTCGGAAAAAAAATTCTTAACTACTACTTTAAAAGTGTATTTAAGACTTTTTTGTTATTGATATAAGATATTTATATATATATATATGTGTGTGTGTGTGTGTGTGATAAAATGGGAAAATAGTTATGTACAATATTTACACTGTTTGCAAAACTTCTTAGATAATTTACCACCCTATAAGAAACAGGCTACTAATGGGCTGTGTGTAATATTTTCCTTTAAGAATTCTTTGCTGAAGATATCATTGAAACTTTGCCTTGTCACATTTTTCTGCTTTACTAAAAAAATTGGCATTCAGTGAGGCAATGTATTGTGAGAGTTTTGAAAGATTTAAGTCTTCTCTTATAGTTAGATTCCTAACGTAGTAAGGAAATATTGCAATGGATTGCAATATTTTATTAGGTAAAATGTCAAGTTTAATAAGTGATCTGGAGTTGTGCACTATGCTGGTGATGCATAAGTGGTTATCGGTCTTATGCTTTTTATATATAGTGGTGTTTTTAGGTGAAGAGGAAATGAACGGTTTCCTATTAGGTGGGCTCAGAGCTTAGAACGCTCTGCAAGCTTTTGGGATGTTGTCTTTTATATGGTCATTCCATGTAAGTTTATTATTTAATGTCAGGACAAGATATTTAGTTCTTTCATCACTGGAACACTTCTCCCCAACAATAACATATGTGTCTCCAAATTATTGTATTAATGAACAATCTTTCATGTTAACTTTTAGAAAACAAGAAATAAACATATGACAGAAAATGAAATACCACTGTAATAATTTGAGGGACCACTGGACGCTCTATTTGTAGTAAAAAAAATAAATGAATAGTTTGATTATGTTCACCTGTATCAATTCCGAAATGGATTCGGGCAAAATGAACAAGCCATACTTTAGCTGCTCCATGAGAGTGATTGTAACAAATGCTTTCGTTGGATCCAAGACATTTTTATTATCCATAAATAAATAGGTAGCAAAACTTGCCACAGAAATCTATGGAACAGCATAAATATTTTGTGAGTGAAGCCAAAATCTACATTGTTTGTCTATATAAAAAATTGCATTTCTAAAAAAAGAAAAGAAATTACCATAATAACAAAGCTCTTACAGACTAAATTGACACAATCGGGCACGGCAAACATTAAAAGTTTAAAAGACTATAAAGAAATTATCTGTAATGAATAATTTCGAGAATACACCTTTTTACCTCATTGTATATAAAGGATCATCTAAAAAAATATTCTAAATTTATTTTCGTAAATGGAAATTTTAGCCATCATTTCGTTGAAAATAAATTGCATTTTAACTCCATAAAAAATAACAATTGTAAGAACAAATGTAGGTTCTTGTACGGTTACGTTCTTCATCCTCAGCCATTTACCGCTCGTTCAAGAATTTGCTTTCACGAAGGGATTTCTAGATTTAGAAAAAGAAAATTCCCTAAGATGAGACCCAGCCACCAGCCATTGTTATGAAACAGATCAAAAATATTAAAAGAAATTAAAATACTTATTTACAATTCAAATATTGGTCTGTGATATCTTGATTTTTTTTAAAAATTTAATGTGCTGAAAATTTATATATAACATCCCTTCCCGTCAAGGGAAAAAAAAGATATTTTTTAATTATTAACGCTTATTGACTAACTTCCACTTAACTATCTACTGAATTTACAAGTTAATCGAAGCCTCACCGCCTCGCAAAATAATTGTTTATAACTCATGAGTGAAGACTTGTATCAGAGATGATTTAATCGCAATTATTGAAACAATTCACTTGGATGAATAATACCAGTCATTTTGTCTGCTCTGCTTATATCTTCACATTTCCTTGGTTATGTGAGGTTTGACAACCATTCAATTTTTCTTCAGTTCATCGGAAATTTGGTGACAAAGGTAGATATGGTAGGAGTCAGGAGGTCGGGTGTCAAGTAGATTCACGTGGCCTCAAAGACTGAGACAAGCTGTAAGTCAGGACAAGTGAGGCTCCGGATTCCTCCACCTTTATGTAACTCGGCTTACTATACTCAGAACTACTGGATGATTGTTACTTACGAGTCTCTGGAGCTCTCGACCATGATACATCCTAGGTTTGTTACGCTGTGATGACAAGTCTAGAAGATGATGAAAAACTCTTACTCATTTGCGGCAGATGTTATAGATGGCTGCTATTTACCCAGACAAACTATCTTGGCCATCGGTCAATGTCTTTGATTTCTAAAAGATTCGACTTCTCTCCTCTACAATGGGTACCGAGCTCGGATTAACCTTCAAATCTCCTCTCCACCAATCACCAAGACTCATCCTTGCAGCTGCTTGATCCAGTTCAGCGCTCGGCGTTGAAAATTCGAAAAGCAGAGGAGGGAAGCTCCACCTGGTATTCGTTGATAGGTTCTCGCGACGTTACGTCATTCATCCCCAGCCATTTACCGCTTATTAGGGAATTTACGTTCGCGAAGGGATTTCCAGATTTATAAAGGGAAAATTCGCTAACACGAGACCCAGTCACCAGCCAATGCTATGAAACAGATTAAAAATATTAAAAGAAATTAAAATACTTGTTTACAATTCAAATATTGGTCTGTGATGTCTTGATTTGTTTTTGAATTTAATGTGCCGAAAATTAATATATAAGAGTGTAGTGAATATGACTCAACACAACCTTCAAGCCTCAAGGACAGCACAATTTGTTAAAGAAACAGTGATTGAGGATGCTGAAGTTTGCGGGGAAAAATTCTAAAATAAGGCTTTAACTGAACAACTTTAAAAATCTTTATTTTTTCAGATGGCTCTTCAATTCTGACGTTCTTAGTGTCTTCGACATCCTCAAACCTTGGTCCTTAAACAAATTTCAAAAATCTAGAAATTTGCAGTTTTTCATAAGAGTATAGGAATATAACTCATCAACACGACCTTCGAGACAACAAATTTTGCTGAAGGAGCAAAGATTAGGAACGTTGAAGTCAGCGAGAAAGTTCCTGAAATAGGACTTTTAACTCTTTGCACTCGGGGCTCTTTCTACAGTAAAAGAAACGGGCCCAGCTTCTCAAGGTTAAATAGAAGTATAAGAGTCGTGATTTCTCGGGGGATTGAGAGCTCGTCTTCCAATGAGATGAACCGGGTTCGACTCCCAGCCTTACTAGTAGATTCGAATTCCGCATCCGGCTTGCACTGACTACAGTGATGACGTAAAATATCCTCAGTAGCAGACAGATCATGGATTAGAATAACCTTGCATCAAGCAAACCGTAGGAGGTTTGGGGGGTTTCTCTCCATATAACGCAAATGCGATTACTTTTATAAAAAAAGTCCTCTACGAAGGCAAATTTCACCCAATACTTGATCCAAATGTTATCATGTTTTCTTGACTGGGCTCAAAATTTCAAGGATACGGAGTAGAACATTGGTATTCGTAAACTCGAAATTGGATTGGACGATTTTATAAAATAGTTGTATCACACGGCAAAATTTTTGCTTGCACGCTTACTGTATAATACCTGGAAGTCACTAAATAAAATAGTCGCTAAACATTAACACAACAATAACTATACACCAAAAGTGAATGTACACAATAATACCATGTGAAAAACACCTACACGATAAAACATTTGTAGCACATATTTGTTTATGCCAAGTGGAGATTACATTTCCACCACTTTAGCTTTAAAAAAGCATCACAGGTCGACTCCAAATATGAGTATTTGTGCTTCAAATAAATTGTGGTAGACCGAAATACCTTGTTTCTTTAAAATAAATCTTATGAATGACATCCCCTATACTACCCTTTTTTTGAGAAAGGGAACTTTTTTTAAAAGAACTTCTTTCTTCTTTTCAGCTGGGCACTTGGGCCACTATTTCATCCATCATGCTTGTTTTGATAATTGTGGTAAGAATTATTAAGTTAGCAGTCTGTGTGATGGCTGTCAGAACTTTTTAAGAGAAGGCTTCGCACAAATAGGTTAAGAAGTAAAAGTTATAGTATTTAGAGTGGTAAGTAGTTTATAAGTGAGAGTGGCACCAGGGAGGCGTCCTCCAATTGCAAAAGTTTAAAAAAGGTTACTGAAAATTTACATGGACGTACAGAAAGTACATAACGGCAGGTGAAAAACGCTTCAAAAAATATGAAATAGATATTTCGCATTGTATTTTTAGGGAGTTAGGGAGTATTATTGTAGTTTGTTTTATTGAATCAGTCCTTACAAATAATGGCCGCACTATATAAGAATATAAAGAATACAAATTTTCATGAGGTCAATATCTATCTTAAAGTCATATATTTATCTAACTTCTGTGGTGAGTAATCATATGTATTTAATCCCTTATTACCTTCTTTTTAACTATAACTAATAAAACAGTTTGCTTACCAAGATAGGTGCACAGTAAAAAATAAAAACATTGACTACTGTACACATTTGGGAGTATAAAATCAGTTTCAACTCTTTTCTTCTTTCCTCCGACACTTTTGCAGAAAATGCCGTTTCCCAGGCATATAATTTCAGTATCTGAAATGAAATAAAGATTTAAAATAAGTGAAATGAAAACTATGTGGCATAGTTAGCAACTTTTGAGCTTTTTAAAAAAAAATTTGTTCCAATTAAAAGCGAAATAATCATCTGGTTTACAGTGTTAACTCACATCAAATCAGTAAAGAGAAGTGATACTTGATGGGCTTGGCTTACTCGAAACAGAAGGGAAAGAACAGTTTCTAACGTGAACAAATGTCACGTTTCAACAATCAGTCAGAATCGAGATACCCACACTACATGACTTGCAGATATATCATTGCAACTATCTCGTCGTGACATTTTTAAATAGTAGACGTTATTATCCATATTCTTCAAGTTTTAATATTTAATTCGCTACCTACTTCGCTGCTAATTCACTACCAATTCGTTTAAATGATTTGCGGAATCATTGGCATCACTGCTGATATGGAAATAAGCATATTTTATAAACGTTAATAAATTGAGGTTTTCAAGGAAAATTGCTTTCATAATAAAATAAGAAGGAAATGCTCTATCATAAGTGTCTACAAATAGCCGTTGCCACATATTCATTTAAATTAAAAATTCATTGCATTCGTCACAAATACATTGATTTGAATTTTGCCTCTGCGTCAGTTCACTAACTGGTACTCTAATAATGCCACTAGAGGATGAATTTAAGATTTTTTTAAACAGATAGGTACAGATTCCACTCTACCAACTTTCTTCACTTTCTGGGAAAACTTCCCATAGCGTTAGCTAATTTTATTCTTTAATGCTTGATTATTATTATTTTTTTTTTTGTTGCAAATTTGATATTAAGATATTTTTGTAACCAACTTTTCTATATCTATTGCGCTGAAACTTTAAAATGTTGGGAAAATAACCTTAAATTTTTAAAGCTTTCGATTTTAATTGTCTTCCATGCTATAAAATATTATGCAAAAGGCATTGTAGTTCGCAGTCTTGCAAATACATCTGCCAAACATAGATATTGTGAGTAACATTCAATTGTAGTCTTGAATGACTTTCCTCGCAAATAATAGAGTTCTTGCCTGCATTTAGGGAAAACTTTGGTAATGTTCCGTTGTTTTCGAAAAAAGTTTTTAAAATTTCTTTGATCTGTTAGAATTTTAGAGCTTATTTTAAAACCATTCCTCGATTCAGTTAAAAAAAAATCAAATTTTTGCGATAACTTGGAATGTAGGAAAAAATTTATGTACATACCATTAATCTTTATTTAAAAGACCGAAAACTTGTAACAATCAAAGTGTTCATTTCTTTATAATTTTAATTTCTAAACTTTTTGTCTGGATTAAATTATTTGTTGTAGAAATAGCATCCACACAATCGTAAAAACATGATTGTGATTATTACCTTTGATTTGTAAGAAAATAAAAATGAATAAAAAATTCCGTAAAGATTGAGAGAATTGTGGATAATGAAATGGTTTTATTACATTATATAATGACAAACTTTTCTCACATATAGCTACATTTTCCTATTCTTATTATTTTCATTTTATGAATAAAAGAAGCATGATTAAGTCAGCTAAACAAGTTTAATTTTTTCTTTAGATGGACAATAAAATTTAAAAAAATTTTTCATAAATTAATTTTTTAAAAGAGCGCGAATAATAATTAGCAAATATATGAAGCCACTGTGACGATTGCGCAAAGATATTCATTACCCTTACAATTAACAGCTTGATATGATGCACATTAGTTTTATAGTTAACAATTTGAAATGTTGTTCATTACCTTTACCATTTGAAATTTGAAATGTTGTTCCTTAATCTTTACAGTTAACAATTTGAAGTGTTGTTCATTACCTTTATTCCACTGAGGATTTCATTCATAAACTTCAGTCGGGTGTCTTTAACTTTCATTTGTTCATCCTTTATAAAAATAAAACAAAAATACATGAGCATTATACATTCTGATTAACAATTTGCATGAAAACATCTTTATTAAAAATATAAAACAATGTGCATACATATAACAATCAAGGAAGTACAAATATAAAACAATGTGCATACATGTTCAAATCAAGGAAGATGATGAACTTAGAACTTACGGTAAGTTTTTCGCTGTATCTGGAGATGAAGTAGCCGATAGGGAGTAAGAAAATTATGACACCAAGACCAGCAAGTGTTGCCATTCCAATATACTGCCACATAATTACAAAGATGATAATAATTCTGATTGGGCAAGTAAATAGCTCTGCGCAGTAATAGGTGAAATTGGAAAGTCTCTGAATGTCTACTGATAGAAGATTGGATATAGATCCACTGGTAAATTCCTTACGAGCAGCCGGTGACAGTAAAAAGTTCTGAAAATATTAGAGAATTAATTGTTAATCATACTACAGTGTTCTTATTGCACAAGGCAACATTATTCCAATTTTTTTCTTCTATAGTTTGGTTCGGCTTGGCTGTTAACGTCGAACTCGAGTCACATTAATGGGTTGTTGTTGGTAGTTTGAGATTCATTCTTAATTATGATACAATAATAAATGCACGTGTGTATACTACAGCACCACAGATACATAGGAGGACAGATGCTGATAATAATTATCTGGTATCTAACCCCCTCTTGGAACAATAGCTAGTGGATTCTGAACCAGTCAGACACGATAAGTGCTGTACGATAAGGCACCCAGACGCTAGAACGGGGAATCGAACCCCGATCAAAGCCGTGGTAGACGAAGACTTTATCCACACAATGACTAAGTTTTTGTTTTCGGAAAGAATATTTAAACAATGCAAAATATACAGTTCGTTTCAGCTAACAAAAGAAAGACTAAAAATAATATATTGTGGATAATAATGACTCCTCTTAAATTAAAGTGTAACGGAACAATAAATAAATTTAGAAATTTTTTAACCTAATCATATTAATGTGACTCATTAGTTGTATTTTTTTTCTTGTAATTAAAATAAAAAAGTCTCTATTTACTATAAGTTTTCTTAACTCCTTATTTCTGCAATAATTATAATTTATTATCACAGAAATTATTGTAAAAACATTTTAATTTAGATTGTTGTTAAGCACTCCATTTATGGGATTCCTTCCAATACCTAAATATTGTCCACTAAGATATTGTTTCTATGCTGCTCGAAACAAAGGCAACCGTTATAAAATTTAACGTAGTATTTGTTAATCTACTCTTTATCTTTATATTAGTTTTTTTGTTTGTTTATGGGGGAGAAAAAATCGGCTCAATAGTCTATTTTCAGTGGAACTCACCAACAGTAAGTTGTAATAAATAGAAATGTATTTATTTATTTATTATTATTACTTTTTTTTTTTGGTAAGTACTTTTAAAAATGGATTAATTTTTCAGCGGAAATAGTTCGCTTATTTCCTCAATAGATGGTTGCACTGGTTGGCTCCTCCTATTAGCGAATTTTTTTTTTAAAGTTTTGATGGTGTAAAACATGATTTACCTCCAGATGGCACCACTATAATAAGTTTTAAATTTATTCACAATAGTAATATTTCTCTTAAAGTTTAATTATCTTTTTAAACAGAGATTTTTGGGTTGAAGTATATGTATTTAAGTTTATTTATATGTAATTAGTATTGTTTTTATCACTTTTATAAAATATTAGTCCATTTGTGACTGTTTTTATCATGGACCTTTTTTGTTGTTGTGACGTTCGCTGGTATTGCACTGCTGCTCGTAGGAGAAAAGGTCGGTTTAAGATTCAGTCGCTTGCTGATATAAGGATAAAAGGTGGGGAAGAATGGCTGAGAGGATGATGAACTAAAGCCGGAGTCGCTGAGTGTATGAGCTAAGGCCGGAGCCAGTCAGTGGATGAGCGGAAGTTTTGAGCGAAGTTACGCCAAAGCCGCTAAGTTGATGAATGAAAGTGATGAGCTGAGTTTGGACGGAGCAGCTAAGTCCGAATATGTTTGTCTATCCAAGGCGTTCCAATGCTGAAAGTCTGTTGATCCACGGGTGCTTACTGCCAAGCTGAAGCCTGGAAAGAGTTTGAGTGTGCTGTCTATCAGAAACTGGAATGTTGACCTGATCCAGGGATGCCAACTTGCTCCGGACAGCAAATATATATTTTAAAGTGGTAGTTTATCAATTGTGATTCTTGGTTTAATAAATTCAATTTAGTAGATTTTTATCCACCACTATTTCTAAATAATTTGTAGATTTATATGATTCACCACTTTAGAGTGCTTATGTAATGCTACACCTTTTAAGAAACAATCAAAAATAATCAAATATTTGCGAAATCTACTTGTAGTAATTTACCGCTTTTTTAATTATTTTGTCTTGTCCGGAGCAGTTGGCATCTCTGCTGATCCACGAGTCGGGTGGCAATACCGGTGGGCGTTCCAGGGATTTGGTCCGTAATTTGATTTGAATTTAAAAACTCCAAGTTCGATTTTAGTACAGTTTTAAAAGAATAATTTACCTTGACATTTAATTGCTTCTACTAGATTTTAAGATAAATGTGTCTTTTATTCTTAATTGTTTTTACTGGCTTTGGAATATTAGAATATTGAGGCTTATATGTTTAATTGCATTTCATTGAAAGTATAATTTCGTATTGCTAAATTTTAAACTTGTAGTAACTAATAAGTTAGAAATATGTTATAGCTACTTGTTAGCATTTGGAAATTATTTGATTTTGTTTTTGTTTGAAAAAATGTAATTGGTTTCAAGTAATTCTTTGTTGATTTTTTTTGAACCTGGGTAACACTGTACCAAAGTTAATATATTAATCGCAGCATAGCGTAAAACCCAAATTTTAGAAGTAACAGTACAAAGTCAAACTTTTATAAAATAATTTTGATGTCCTGCTGTGTAAATTGTCTTAACTGAGTCACCATTCCACTAAGTCTCCTTGAAACTAAGTCATCAGTATAAAATTCAACGTATCATTTCTCAATCTTCTCATTACTTTTTTAATTATTTTTTTAATTTTGCTCATGGAGGAGTAAAAGATCATCTCAATAATCTATTTTCAGTGTATGTGATCACCAGAAAGTTATAACTTATATAAAATAGTTGTGATGCCAGGGTTTCATTTGTATTGATTGCCAAGCAAATCACGCGACATAACATAATAAACTTGTTTGATTATATTGTTTTACCTTTCTATAAACTGCATTCATGAGAGCTGACTTCATCTGAGCACCAGAGTTGAAAAAGTAATACCCTGCGAAATTATCGAATAATTTTCCCGTGGTATCGACTATGTAAAACAAACTCACATACAGCATACCTCTCCATGCAAAATAATCATGCTCAACAAAATCTATGAGACGACTGGAAAAAAAATAATAATAAATAAAAGTTTTCATGTTTATAAATTATGCACAAATTAAAAAAAGTATGTTCACCTTATTATTCACGTTGTTTTTCAAAACGTTGTTCTGTGTTTTTCAAAATTTATTGTTGAGGTAAAAAAAAAAATTTTCTTTAATTCTCTAAACCCTCAAAATCTGATTATCCCATTCGGATTTTTTTATTTTTAGCTGATTTTCAGTAAAGGGTAAAATAAAACTTTAGCATTCTTAATTAGAAAATATTTATCACTATTGACTTTTTATCTCTGTTATATCAGTTTTAAAAAAATTTGGTCGCCATGGATATTTTAATTTTTACAGAGTTAAATTTTCCACACTTGTTTTGCTAAAATATCAGGTCATGACGAGTAGTTTTAAAATTATCGATTTTTGAAATCGAAACTATAATTATAATCACCCCAGAGTGCTGCAACCGGGGAGTAACTCAACAAAAGCTCTGGACAACCGCGGGACCGGCCGTGCATCTACATTTATTTAATTTATGTTTGAGCCGTCTATATATGGACTAAATGCTTAGCTAAGTCATTATCTTACTCTGAAGAGCCAAAAAAAACTGGTACAGGCATGAGTATGCAAATAAACAGGTATGGAGCCAATCAAAGTACAGCGATGCGATCGGCAACGCGTATATAAGACAACGAGTTGTCTAGCACAGTTCTTAGATCGGTTACTGCTGCTACAATGCCAGGTTATACAGATTTAAGCGAGTTTGAACGTGGTGTTATAGTCGGTGCACGGGACATGGGACATAGCATCTCCGAAATAGCAATGAAATTAGGATTTTCACGTACGACCATTTCACGAGTATACCGTGAGTATCGGAAATCCACCAAAATCTCCAGACATGAACATTATTGAACATATTTGGGATGCCTTGCAACGTGATGTTCAGAAGATATCCCCATCCCCTCTTACTCCCACTGGTTTACGGACAGTCCTGCAGGATTCATGGTGTCAATTATCTCCAGCACTACTTCACACATTGATCGAATCCATGTCACGTCGTGTTGCGGCACTTCTGCGTGCTCGCGGGAGCCCTACGCGATATTAGGCAGGTATACCAGTTTTTTTGGCTCTTCAGTGTATATCTTATCAGATCGAATGTGTCAATGAGATCATACGACCGCCGATAATGAGTAACTATTAGAACAATTCTAAGTGTGACTTTAATGTCATTGCACCAATTGCTTTTTATGGCACTAAGACCTATGAAACTGGAGTTTTTTTTAAAATTTTTTTAAGAGATTGACCGGTGTATCAAATCATATTAAATTTGAAAACGCCATTATGTTAGTTACTTTTTTGAAGTAGGTCCTAGAAGAACTGAAACGATACAGTGTAAAAAATTAAATCAACACCAATGGGCTTCGTTTTAAATAGTTTTAAAGGAAATGTTATACAAAGAAACTAACTTCGTTATTCAAATATTAAAATTTCATTTTAAACTTATTAAACTTTTTTTTTTTGAAAACAAGGTCCATGTACCAGGTTTTGCTTCTTTCCATCTTTTGATATAGATAAGTTTTCAACCCTGTTCGAGACAAGAGTTGACAATGCAACATTTTGTACTCACATAAAAAGAAACTTCATAAAAAAGTAGTAGGTTATTTGTTTTTAGGCAAATTTGATTTTTTCTTTTTATGTCAGCCTCTTTAGTTTTAAAATATCATGTTCTCGTAATATGGGTAGTTGTTTTTTCATATATTTTAGTGAACACAAATATCTGGCTCCTCCATTAAAAAGAAATTTAAGAAATGAACAGGTGAGTTATCAATGAGAGAAAAGAATTCCGGGGATTGTTGGCTCCTAATACTAGATGAATACAGATACCTTTTTGTAACGTGAAAGTAATGGTTGGAATATCTTAATAACCTAGAATGTCTTTTTATGCGTTCCTTCACTATTTATATTTAAACTTAGCAAAGGCTTGTAAGCCGTCTCTGTAATAAATGCACGCACGACCGAATTAGTACGCATAGTTGCCAATAACTACGGATTGTCTGTTGTATTTCATTTTTAGATTAAAAGTGGCAATGAATTTAATAATTTTATTTCAATCTTTGGATTTATGAATTTCTTTTTAATTTTTGGATTCATAAATTCCTTTATTATTTTTGGAATTATAAATTTATTTTAATCTGATATTGACCTCTACTAAAGGCAAATGAATCAATCTAATATAACTGAACAAGTAGTCATTGAAACGAAAATGAGTGTAAGCCATAGCAATTGAGAAAAGTTAATTTTATCTACAATTGTATTTCAAATAATTTTTTACAACTATTCGGAAAATACTTCCTCGGAAAGAGTAAAAGTTGTCAGGGATGTGTAAGCGTAACAATAAGAAAATAGGTGAAAACAGGGTACCAATTGTCAAGGTACCAAGGGTAGTTAACTAGTTGAAACAACAAGATTGATTATTCCAATGCATAGTTCTCATGTGTTTGATAAATTTTAAGAAAGGAGATATCCTTGTTGATTTAGTATATATTTAACCACCAATCAGAGACTCCAACTTTTACGGATTCTTCGTAGCAGATACAGATTTTTCTATTTATTTGAAAAAGTTGTTAAGAAAAGTATTTTTTCTTTTCAAGAGTAAGAAAATATCGCGAAGTTTTTTTCTAGTTATTTTTTAAACGAAGAGAAAGCAGTTACATATTAATTTCTCTTGTATTCTCTATTGTTTAGGCTCAGGGAAAAAACTATATTTCGTCTTTTTTTATGTATACATATTTTTTTCTTTTTTGATAATACTTTAGATCGGGTTGTTCAAAATGGTTGAAAACACCTAAAAAGCATTTTCGTAAGTATAATTAAATATAATGAATAATAATCGAAACAATAATTTTTGTTGCAAAATATAGTTCTTTTTAATGCACCTTTAGGAGAAATGAGTGAAGCAGGAAAAATTCTTTTACAAAATTTGCCTCTTTTTAACAAACATAAAAAAATTTAGAAAGCTTAGAGAATTATAAAAGTTTTGAACATTACAATGCACTTTGTTTCTAAATAAAAAGAATTTAGGAGTACCGTATTGCATTCTGTTTGACGGTATAACCAGAATCTTTTCATTTCTACACGAGTGAAAAAAATGAGATAAATTAGAATTTCTAAAAAAATTAATCTCTGAATTTATAGTTTTAAACAAAAAAAAAAACTATTTATACTAAAATGTAATTGATTGAACTTTACCGATTTGCACCAGCTAAAGCATTTAGCAAATTAAATATAAATAGAGCACAATCCCAGAGTTTCAAACATTTTTTTTAAAATTAAATATTCAAACTAAACATCAGTATACTATCTCAGCATAATTTTTAAAGAAACAAGCCTTTTTAACAATTCTAAACTTTTCTTGGATTATTTAAATAATATTTTTCTGTCAAAACAACTAGCACATTAATTTCAAAATATCACATACTATGTAGCCTTAATGGTAATTTTAATGTCAAAAGAAAATTCAAAACAATAAAAAAAGAAATTCGCCAAATTAACTGTAATAGATTTTTTCCCTTCCTGCAGAATATTATCATTTATAAATATTTATTTATTTACTTCAAATATTCAAAATAAATTAATCTTTTAAGTAACAAAATAAGAGGCAATGCCAGAGAGACATCTATTTCTATGCGAGTGAACGAAATTCAA
This sequence comes from Parasteatoda tepidariorum, assembly GCF_043381705.1. Classification (NCBI taxonomy): domain Eukaryota; kingdom Metazoa; phylum Arthropoda; class Arachnida; order Araneae; family Theridiidae; genus Parasteatoda; species Parasteatoda tepidariorum. The sequence goes on along the minus strand of NC_092212.1, from coordinate 5,064,745 downwards.
CGCAATGACAAATCACTCATCTCATAGAACATTGATTGAATTATTACAGCAAATAACTACGGGGGAAATAAAGGACACGCCTTTATGTAAAGATATTGAGAGAGTCAATTCGTAACCTCGAAGGTCACGGTCGAAAAAGGAAGTCGCGCCGATAGCAGCGAAAGCTAGGGAGGTGGCTCGAAAGTTAGGGGGCCAATAGCGTAAAGAGGTGCCTAGATTCTCGAAGTAAACTACTTGATTGGACGTCCCCCAAAAGACGATAGTAATTAATGCAGTAAATACAGTAGTTGGAAAAAAGAGACTATAAAAAAAATTGGAGCATTTTAAGCATTGGAGCATTCTCGTTAAATTATTAGATTTAAAACAGCTCTAAAAATTATAATAATCGAATAAAAATTTTATTTTCTCCAATGTTTAAGAAATAAATTGGAAAAAAAATATATCAATTTGAATTATTTAAATAAAAACATAACTAGTTTCAGAGCTATCTATTTTCTTGGAGATTTTGCAGAAATAGAAAACTTGTAGGGCCCCTCGCAACGTCTGGTGACGGGCCTGTATTAATTACATAAATAAAAACCAGGTCTTTTCCTTTTTTAAACTATGCAAAGATGGCTTAAAAGCAATTTAAACTTCATAAAAAAGCAGAAAAACAAATTTTTGGCAAGATAATTGAATTACAATTTTTGCCTAGTATTTTGGAACAGGCCTTTGGAAGTAACCTGTTATTTTTATAACAGGTATGATAAAATAACAGGTACAAAATACCTGTTCTAGAAAATATTAGTCATCTTTTTTCCCGATGAAGTATTTTCAAAGCGGTAGTGAAATATTAATTGAAATTCAGTTTTAGATAAAATTAGCTTTTCCAGTTTGCTGTGAACTATACTCATTTTTGTTTCCATAACTTACTCTTATCTAAAAATTTTAAGTATTTTCGCATAATGGCAGACAAAATCTCATTAACTTAAAATTTATAACACCAAGAATTAAAAGAAAATTTGTAGTAGAAAATTTATAAAATAAATTACCACTCTAAATTTAAAATACTATGGACAATCCGTAGTTTCTGGCAACTATAGTTCGAATAAGTTTTTTTTTTTTTTTTAAAGTTCTGTTTCGGAAAAAATCCGCTTAGTTCACTACCACGGAAAGAAATAGTTCGCAACAATCTCAAACAGATAAAATCTCTAGCCTATGTACGTTGTTTCGAAAACGAAAATTAATGCATAAAGAAACAATAACATAATTGACTTCTAAATACTAAGGTGGTACATATGAAAAAGTTTCTATTTACCTAAACGTAAATTTACAGCCACTCATAAATATAAGAAGGAAACCCTGCAATGTCCATTGTAGACTATTGGAGTCCTTTTTAAGTTTTAAAATAGCACATTTATTCATAACTTTTGCGAAGTAAATCAAACGAAATTTTAATATAGTTCCCAGAAAGAAATTGCGGTCAGTATTGATTTCATGAAAGTATTTTTAAACTCATCATTGTGAGTAACTGTGATATAAAAAATAACTTGCTAATTTTGAAAAAAATAAATTTCTTACGTCTGTTTTACATCGCAGATATGACACAACTGTTTTATTCTATTTCTATTTCCTTTTTCTTTTTTCAACAATACATCAAGAATAGCAAGAGTTGTATAACATGCACCGCTATAAAGCTTGTAAACATCACAAGTGCTTGGTGATCAAATCACTATGTTAAAGGGAATGAAAAGTAATTCCATAGCTAATAGAGTGCTTTTACTTATTTTTTCTTTCTTTTTTTAACGCAAAGGATGCCAGAGCACGCAAATTTGGAACAATTCTATTAATAAAACTTAATTATTGGTTTCTTAATTACATACGTGACAACTTCTTTTATTAATGATCTCTAGTGTTAGTAATATAGAAATCGCATTACTATTACAGTTAAAATTATACTTTTTTTTTCGTAAAAGATAAAACACATTTTTTTACTCTTTTTCTCTAGAGCCCCTGAATAAGACAGGCCGACTCATCATCTATTTTTGCTCCAAAGAGCTAACATAAGCACAATACTAACATAACGTTAACTTGCGAACTTTTTTGCGCCAATATTGCTTGATAGGTCAGCTCTTTCTCCTTTTTTAACGATTACGTGCCAAAGCATGCATTTTTGAGACAATTCTTTTAATCAAATTTAATCATTGGCTACTCAATTACTAACCTTCCAACTTCTTTTATTAATGGTTTTCCCCAGTTTTAGTAATTTGAAAATTGCAAATTACAGACAATAATATACATTTTTTCGTAAGACACATTCACATTTTTCACATTTTTTTTACTCTTTTTTTCTCATTTTAACAATAAAGTGCCAAAGCAGGCAGTTTTGGAACCAATCTTTTGATAATATATTATTATTGGTTACTCAATTACTAACCTGCAAACTTTTTTTTATAAAACTTTTTCCCAGTTTCAATAATATCGCTCATGGGCACAACTCAAAAAACACGAGTTTTGGACTAAGAACAGGTGTAAATAGGAAAATACGTATTCTGTCAGCAGCAATGCTTGCACAAATCATAATTCAACTTGACGGCAATAGTCGTTTAAGCAAACGAAAGCATTTCTTTTGCATTTTGCTTAGCAATGAAAACTTTAAACCCACTTGATTTTTTAAGGTGTGCCGCTATTGCAGCCAATGAGCGATATGAAAATTGCATTACTATTACAGGTAATAATATACTTATTCAGAGATGCCAACTTGCTACTACAAGTTTTACTACTTAATTCACCACCAATTTATTAAAACTCTTGACGAAAGCGCACCAGTTGACAACCCTTTACATTTACTTTCCAAGCATATTTGCTCCTTATCCCGTTTTGACCCGAATTTATATATTGAAATGATACAAAAAGTGGTTTTATGGAAAAAGTGGTGTAATATATTATCGAAATTAATTGGTTTTTCTACTGTTAAGACATTCAAAAAGTCATTTACAGATCAAAAAGTACTTGCTCCTTATAATTCTAGATCTAATCAGAAATAACTAAATCATTGTGGTATCTGAGAATCTTTTAATTCACCCAGATAAATGAAAATGCGGAAAAAAGTTTCCCACCACAATGAATGTCTTTGAAAAAAGGAACTGTCCTATATATATGACTCTGGGCGTTAACCGGTTAAATGAGTACCAAATTACTTCAAAAATCCAGGGTTCACGCGCTCATGAGCCACGTAACATTTTGTAAGGACGCTGCCAACACCAATCACATTAAGTTATCCTCTATTTAATAAACCGTGATTTCATCAGTGGTATAATTTTACTGTTGTCCATCTACTCAAATTAACGCGAAATTTTTTGTAACAGACTCCCCGTTCTTGAAATGCGGCAACCAATTTCGACAAAAACTTCAACTTATGTGTAGCTACTAACATGGGACGGAGGAAGTTATAATTTTGTACATAAAGGGTTCAAAAGTATCACAAATCCAATTCTTGTTACAATTTTCTGGAGTGCTTACCTTAATACCTACGATAAAATAAGAAACAATACGTAACTTACTCTAAAATTAAAGGTGGTACCAGCAAGGCTAACGTGAAAAGAAAATTAAAAATCGTAGCTGCCACTATCCAAGGCCAGAAGGTAATGATTAAACTTAGTCCTAAACTTCGAGATTCAAGAGATTTGGGTTCCCTGAAAAATTTTGCATGTCAGTAAAAAATCACAGAGAGACATCATTCATTGAACAGTTTAGTTACTTTTCTTATGTTCATGATTACGTACTTATTTATGTTCCATCTTTTCAGGAATTCTGAGTATACAAATTTGGCCAATAGCCGGACACTTATGAACTTTAGATCAAGTACAGTCAGAAGCTTTCGTCTACTTTCAAAGATGTACCTGGAAGATAAAAAATTTGTGGTTATGCAGAGAAGTTGATTTCATAAGCTTATGCAATCAAATTCAAATTAGTATTCATCATGTGACTGAAGCAGGGATTGCATAGTAGCTTATAACTGTAAAAAGAGTTGACAGTTAAAAAGAAATCTACTGAAAGGGATTAAAATGTGAATTTTTTTCTATGTTTTTTTTTTTCCTTTCAGTTTACCAGCGAACAGAATTGAAAATAATATTTTCGTATTAACCCATAAAACTTGTGTAAGTTAGGGTAGTAATTACAATTGAAAAATTCCATAAATTAAATAAAAGGAAATAAATTTTGTTACTACCACTAATTGCATTTTAGGCGCATGTAACATCCTTCCTAATAACGCAACTTAAATAACTAATCGATTTGAAAAGAAAAATTTCATTTAAGTGTGATTTATTTCAAAATAAAAAGCTGACATTATAATATTTTTCTTAAAATCGTGAGAAAGTGATAGCATTTATTTTGCCAATCTTTGCGGTTATCATTAAGTTTACATATCATTAATATTACATTAATGTTACATTAATATTAATATATCATTAATATTACATACTACATCATTAAAATTATAGTGACAAAGGTCACTTGCCTATTAGACCAAATTTTATTATCGAGAATTTTTGAATATTTTTACTCTAACGTGTGCACGAATTTCAAATGTTTAAGAACTGTTTTTCAACACACACACTCCTTCAGATTCCTTACTGCAAGATGAATTTTACATCTAATTTTTAATTTTTTGAATGGTTAAACGAAAGCTACCAACTTATGCTCTTTTAAAAGAACATTTTCCTATTGTTAGGGATCTTAAATAATTTCACGTCATTAATTTCAAGTCGGCAGGCTGTTTCTCTCTACAAGTTACAGTTCTCGAGCAACTTAATTCCTTAACAGGATGTCTTAAAATTCATACAAGTGAATGCCAAGTGCCCAAATTTAAAAAAATAATTCTTGAAATTTGAATATTTTCTTTTATAGGCGTTGAGAAAATTTATGTTATATTCGGAAAATATATCTCACGTGTATATATTAANTTATTAATAAATTTATTTATTTTTTTCGTTTTCCTTTTTGTTATCGCATAAGACAATGAAGTATAAAATAAAAGCAAAAATATAAGTATGATTTATTAAACTAGATTTGATTTTTTTCTATTTAGTTCTAATATAATCCTGTTAATTTTTGTCAGTATTCTTGTATACTATTTTGACGGTTATGAAATAACTTTAAACATTATTGCTAACGAAATAGTTTGGTTTGGTTTTTTTTTCATTCTGATAATCACCTAATGGTTAATATTATAAGTCGAAATACAGAATTAGGAGGAAGAATTAAACTTATCTGGGTCTTATAGTATAAAATTTTAAACCTACTTGATAAACCAGGACATGGAAACGAAAGAAATAAATGATACATCTTCCATTACTTTCGTATCCTAGAGATTAAAATTAAATATCATTAGCAAGAAAAAAAATAGTAAGAAAACATAAATGCAGTCTGTCTGTACAGTTCTAACGCAACAACGGAAAAAGGTAGGAGAATATATCTTTCCCCGTTGCCGAAAGCTACATTAATTGATACATTTAAAAACAAAAGTTTAACTAACTAATTAAATTGAAGTAGTATGTTACACCACAAAGGCCCAACAAAGGAAGCGATGATATCGTGAGGGACGTGACATAGTGACGTGAGTTTTCGTCGCTTTATCTTCTCGTTGGCAACGGGTAAGACTGACAATATTTGCACACATTTTCTTAGCTACCTTTATGTTGGAGGTAGCGGGTTCGAATCGAGCTGTTGCACTTGATGTATCTTCGTGCTGTCCATCTCCGAATTGTGCTATCTGTCCTTCTATTTGACAAAAGTTTATAAGCCTAAATTGAGCACACAAACCTGTAAATGTATGTACTTCCAATAAATCGAACCTTAATGTGCCTTTTATATTTTCGAATAACAAACAATTAAAATACGAGTGATTGATATAAACTTAAAGCCTGCCTTATCACTTTCTGTATTAATTTTAAAACTTTTATGAACTTTATTTTAGTTGGAAAATTTATTTAGTTTGGTTGAAATTTTAAGCTGCACTTGGTTACCTGCAATTCGAAGAAGAAAAAAAAGACCGTTTAAATCGCATGGCTAGGTTTAATATCCCACTGAATAGATTTTCAGATCAGATTTTATCGGGTACCTGCAAGCGACGTTACGCCTGGTTATTAAACCTGATTGGCCACTAAATCGCGACATAAACAAATGCCGAGATTCAGCTGTCAATCATGTTCGATATCCAAGAGTGGCGTCACTTTCAAATATCCAATCATTAAGATGCCGCTAGTTTGGTTATTAAGTTTACAGATTTTCAAATAACTCAAGGTTTAAATTCCATTTGTCTAAAATGAAGCTAATTTATAACGATCAACTGATATTGCAACAAAATTAATTATATTCAACTCACATCTTGTATGTGCGTGCTTTTAGTTCATGAACTTTGTTGGTCACTTTTGCAGGCAGATTTGACCAAAATGGAAAATATGTAGAGAACAAAAAAAATTTATTGCTCAGTTAAAAGTATTCTGTCTAAGTACGCAAAAATGTTTATCTAACTCGTTTAATTTGGTTCTTGCAACTCGAGGAGAGGACGATCATTGAAACATATACACATGACCCATGGCATCAGCACCAACAGAACGTTTATGAACAAGAGGGCGCTTTAAAGTCTAGCTAACTTTCTCTACATAAGTTAGAATGTTCTACATGGCTTCATGCCTGTTTTTGTGTTAAGCAAAATATATATAATGAAAGTAATGAAATCTTTGTGAAAGAATCATTGTGAAAGAACATAGAATGTGGCACTTAAGAGAATTGCTTATTGTGAGGCTTGCTTATTCGAAATAAAATAGTAAGAACAGTTGCTAATGTAAACAAATGCCACGTTTCAATAACCAATCAGGATCAAGATTCCCACACTACGTCACCTCCAGGTTACCCATTACGTGAGAAGAATCCAATTATCCCAATAAGAATTCCAATTAAAAGCGAAATAATCATCTGGTTTACAGTGTTAACTCACATGAAATCTAACTCAAATCTTAGTGAAAGATTCTTTGTGAAAGAATATAGAATGAGTCAGTAAAGAAAATTGATACTTGACGGGCCTGGCTTACTCAAAATAGATCGGAAAGGACAGTTGCGAGCGTAAACAAATGCTATGTTTCAACAACCAATCAGGATCGAGATACCCACACTACGTCACTTGTAGATATCTCATTGCAATTATCTCGTCGTGGCATTTTTAAAGAGTAGGCGTTATTATCCTTATTCATCAAGTTTTAATATTTAATTCGCTACCAATTCGTTTAAAAGTTTTGCAGAAAGCGGAATTTACAAGTTTACAAAAAACGTATAGTTTACATACTAACATAAACACTTATCTGCCCCTTTGAAAATAACACTTCATACTAAAAACATATCACTTTATCAAATTGTATCATAAACTGAAATGTATTATCACCTTTTTCTTACCACTTCCTATGTAGCAGAGAAGTAGGGAGACTTAGTAGTCATACATGCTAATTTTAAAAAAATCCTGGTTAAGAAAATGTTGTTAAACTGCATAACTGTAACTTTATGAGTGAAACTGATTGCAGATTTAAAATCCGTCAAGTGAAAATACATAAGATCCATTTAAAAACCATTTGCAACTAAAGGCAATGTTGTTAATCGCTTACCTGCCAACTCTTCCGGATTTTAAGGAAGATTTTATTTTCATATTAAAAGTGGTAGTAAATATATACTATTTTTTTCTTTTATAAACGTAATTTTTAAATGATTTTGATCACCACTATTCTTACAAAAATTAAGCACATATATTAATATGCTCTACTATCATGGTTGTTAACTTAAGTTTTTTAAAATGCAACGTATTTGTTTGCTTAAAAGTTTTAATTTCATTTTAATACCCCTGGGAAAAATGATAATGGAAGAGATTAAAAGTTGGCAGGTATGTATCGTAGTAAATAATGTATGTTGGTATTAAGGGGCAGTTATTTTTACCCAAAAACTGAAGAAAACTCATGTGTTGAATACCTGGAGAGAATCAATACTCCTCTGATCTGCAAACATACTTAAAAACAGCTGAATATATACGAATAGAGAATAAATCATGTTGACAGTGAAAATGATTTCTGATGACGGTTTTTTATCCTAAAAAAATAATAATTTCAGATTTAAAAACAAGAAATAATTTTTTAGATAGTAAATTTCACAATACTTTTATTATAAAACGTGCTTGCATCAGAACATTTAAAAGAAACATTAAAAAATTCTTCATCTCTTTGATAAAAACATTGCCAAAAATTATTAGGAGAATTTTAAGGCCGTCGTATTGCGAAATGATACTTTTTTGCGAATAATATGCTATTTTCATAACAGCTGTAAGTTTGCAACTGTTACTCATGACTGTTAGGATAAGTTTAGACAATCTAAAGTCAGCACTGTCGATGCTTATTTTGAAAAAGGCGCAAAATTTCAATATGGAGAGAAGTCACACTTTTTTAAAAGTGAAAAACGTGTGTGATCTATTTTTTTTTCTAATATTTAGAAACTTACTCCAATGCTGCAACACTTGGGCTCATAAAAATTTGCAAAAACTGAAAATAAGGCAGTGTTTATGATAATTTTCACACCGGTGGACAATTGTAACTAAATTGGCAATTTTAAAAAAAAATTAATATCTTTTAAGATTATTAAGTTATTTCACTGTTCCAAAGCCCAGATAATTCTTCGCGGCACGATTATATGTGTTACCCGCAAAGTATGAAACGCCAGCATTCTGTAGAATGCCTAGGCATTGTATATAATGCTGGATGTTTTTAGGCAAGGTATGAAATATGAGAAGTATTATATACTTTCCCTAGGCATTGTATTAAATACTTAGGCATTCTATAGAATGACAAATGCTATTTAGGCAAAGTATGAAATAACATACTGATGTGGTTATTATGTAAATAATGTTCATTTCTCAAAAAATAAAAATATTATTCCGAAAAAATAATGAGAGTGCCATTAAAAAAAATTTATTCAAAATGCGTAAAGAAAAATTAAATTTGTGCAAAACATAATTTATGTGTTTCTTATTAAGGGAAACAAAATGTTCACATAAAAAATTCACATTTATGTCACAATTATTTTTAGTTTAGAAACAAATATTGCACAAAATATCCATTTTATCACCTTTACTAAAATGGCCGCAGAAAATTTTATACTTTGCCTGTTTTTAATTTGGCATTCTATAGAATGACAAGGAAATGTGTGAAACATAAATCATTTCATACATTGCAAGCTAATTTCAGGCATTATATACAATACCTAGGCATTCTATAGAATGCGAATTTTAAACTTGCTGGTAACATATCGCTTTTTCAAAACTACAACGACACTTCTGCAACTCACTTCTCATGTTATTTCAATGAGAAGTGAGTTGTAGAAGTGACGTTTTAGTTTTGAACCAGCGATATATTTTTTTTTATCGCAAAAGCACTTGACTTTACATCATTGGCCCCCATGCATCAACGATGCATGAGATTGGAGCATATAAAACAAAAACTGAACCATTGAACAATTCAAGAACAATATAATAACAAGAACAATAAATACTTGAAAAACGTGAACCACTTAAACATGAACGAGAATCAGTCGCTGGATACCAATTGCATCAACTCCCTAGCTCGCCAATATCGACTGAGTAAATATTCTTCATTTAATGAAGAACAACTGAGCAAATGATCTTTGTCCATCTCAAAGTTCTGGTTGTACAAAGTGCACATAGAATAGCCAAATATACCAATTCTGTATAGATGTTTAGCAAGGCAGTCATGTCCAGTCTCCAGACGGAACGCCGCCACTGCAGTGGATCTAGGGGAGTTTGGAATTTTATCAATTGAATACCTCCATTTCTTATTCTTGATTTCTTCTACTAAATTAGCTTCATAGCTTTTCTTCACAATATTTTTTATAATTCCTTTAATTGATGAAAATGGTACTTTGGCATTACCTGCCAGCAAAATTTCTGTTCCTTTCTTTGCTAATGTATCTGCCCATTCGTTACCATTTATTCCTACATGAGATGGAATCCACTGCAGAACAACAGTCCTTCCCTCAGAAGCTAGGAGATTAATATTTCTTCTGCAGGAGTCAATAATATTTGACTCTGCAACATTATGTGCAGCAATAGACTGGATGGCTGATAGAGAGTCTGAAAAAATAACTATGTTGTCAATCTGAACTGATCTAACCCTGATTTGTTCTGTTGCAATTCTAATTGCCTCCAGTTCTCCACCAGCGATATATATGATTTAAAAACTTCGCATTGCTTCAAGTGTAAGGCACTTAAAATATGGCTTTATTTTATTTTATTTTTTTCTTTTCCTTGGCGACAGAGCTGTAAAAAACAGCGTTAAGTCAGACCAATATTGTTAAAATTGTTTACAATGTAGCCTTAAAAGATTTTTTCAGCGTACATAGAACAAATTAATCTATCATTTCAGACAAAAATATTAAACCTTAATCACAGATACGTATCTCAACATTTTACTCATTCGAAAGAAGATTTTTCTCTTTATAAACTATTAATTGTACTTATTAAATATGCTTATTAAATGTAGTGATGCTTACTAAATATAATGATACCTACGAAATAAAAATAATCTAATATTGCTGATCTCTGTAACACTACGCCACAAATCGTCAGAACAAGCCAGGAAACTGAAAGAGGATATGAAGTAGCCACTCCACATGCCCTATGTCGAAGCATAAGTTTTATGGTTAAGATCTGAAACGGAAGTAAGGTGACTAAATATTATAAAACAACATTACTTCGAAAAATTATTAAAATAAGCTTTAAAAACTTGAATTCGATAAAGTTTTCAAATTTTTATTGCTAAAAAATATATAAAATTAAGTCCTAAATGCAGGTAACATGTGAATACTTACGCGGCTATTTAAAGGATGAATGCTATAAAGGTCACAAACTATACATTCTTTTAAAGGATATAAAAAAGAATTATTTCCATCAAAGATATAAAAATAAACTTAATAAGTCGGTTACTGTTGACATTAAAAATTATTAACTTACTTTGCTTTTAAATTATATGAAAATGATTCTAAAATGTTGAGTAATTTAGAGATTAGAAATAGAATATTTGCATTGTTTTAAATGGATATAAAAATAATTCTTAAGAAATTGAATATTAAGGAGGTGACAAATTGTATTCTTTCATTGTTATCAATGATATAAAATTAAGTTCAATTTGCTGGTTATTGTGAACATAAAAAACTAAAAACTTCATATATTTTAAAGAATATTAAAATTATTCTTAAATGTTAAGTATTACGGAGGCTGCAAACTGTATACTTACATTGCTTTTAAGTGATATAAAAGTGATTCTTGAGAAATAAAATATTATGGTGATTACTAATTGTATCCTTACATTATTATCACGAATAGAAAAGTAAGCTTAATATGTTTTGTTATTTTGGACATTGAAAACTATTAACTTATTATATTTTAATGGATATTAAAATGAGTCTTAAATGTTGAAAATTCTGGAGTTTGCTAATTTAATATTAACATCGCTCTTAATGGACTTGAAAATAAGTCTTAAAATTAATAATATGGAGGATACAAATTTAAAGCTGATATTGTTTTTAAAGTATAGATGAATTGTACCTACGAAAAGGAAAATTTTGGAAGATGAAGCTATAAACGAGGAGGAAGGAACACTGACTTCTGAGATTTTCAAATGGATATATGTACTGCACTGAATTATACTTATGATCAGAAGGCTAAGTGACAGCACCTGCAATAGTTAAATTCAAGTAAAATTTTTAATATTTAGAAAAAAAGAGAACATGACATTAAAATTGCATAACAAATTCTGAATCAAAGCAGATAATGAATTTCTCTTAAGCAAATCAGTATCCAACAAATTTTATGTAATCAGTATTTTTTCATAAAACAATGCTTATTCCGTTCTGCTATTTAGTTACATGGGTTGATTGAAATAAAGGAAACTTTTTTCTACTGACACTGTCTAAACAATCTTTCTTTAAGCAACAAAAGATTTGAAAGAGTTTACATGAGAAATTTGCTGACACAATTTGAAAACTCATGCTTGAAGCATTAAGAAATGATGTCCTTTTTACCCACGCAAATTTTGCCTTGACAAAAATGACCATGGGAAGTTGAAAGTCTCTTTTCTTTTTCAATATAACTTCTATATAATTATAAAAGCATTGTTCTATAATTATTGCAATCCTAACTTTACATGGGCAGAAATAACATAATTTACAAAAGCTTCAAGCATGATCTTTTAGATTGTACCAACAATTGTAACATGCAAAATCTTCCAAAACATTTGAAGCTAGGAGAAAAAATTTTTGAGTTAAGTTAGTATAAAAGTGTTTGCATTATTTTGATTAACCCTTGTATACGGTACCTGCCCCGTAAATCTGATGATACTGTACTGTTATTGTGAAGAACCAGGTTCGATACTGAAAGTGGCTGCTTCAAGCCCACCCAACTACAAATCAATGGGTATCAGCTCGTCTATGAAGCAAAGCCGGCCTGTGAACAGTGCTGACCGCATTACCACAATCATGTCGTTGGTATTGAAATTATTGAATACTAGTTGAAATTAAAAAAATAATTCTTTGCTAAAATTTAAATTCATCGTAAAATTAGCTTAATCGTAGTATATTTTGACCATCGTGTCACTATCAATTACTATTCAACATCAATATTTTTGGTTTCGAATTATACTGAAATACAGTAAATCTCGCTTTTCTTAAGTTAAAATTCTCTTCTTAATCCAATAATGTAAAATCACGAGGGAATAGAACAAATAAGAAAACAATAAAAATTAATTCTTTCTTTTAATTTTGTCAGTTTTAAACTGGCTTTTCAGTTTATGTGCATAATTGAGTACCGTTAATCAGTACAGGATTTTTTATTCTCAGATTTTTTATTACTCCATGCAAAAAAGAAAGAAAAATATTTTTAACTAATTATTCAATATTGCAATTATTGTCCTGTTGTATTACTTAACATTATTTCTTACAATTTGTCTACATCGAAGCATTTTTTTCTCCAACGCCCACCTTTTTTTAGAATGACCCACCTGGGCATCATACAGGTATTTGAATGGCAGGTTTGTTAGTCACTCTTTCAGGAACACCCTATTAGGTGGGCCAATGTTGCTCCCACAGTAAGGACAGATAGTACAGAGAAGGAAAAAACATCCATACCTTGCCCGGGTGAATGAGCTCTTACCTCAAATTTGATTAAAAGTGTTATAAATAGAATAAATCCGTCTACATTATCCAATGCAAAAGAGCCACTATGATTAATTTTTCTTCCCTCTATTTAGATCAAAAGCGTTATGAATGGAATAACTGCAGATGCATAATTTAATACAAAAGCGCCACGATGATACATTACTCTACCCTCAAACTTCACTAAATGTGTTGTGAATGGAATAAATACCGCTACATAATTTAATGCAAAAAGCTGCGACGATATATTTCTCTGTCAAAAAATAAACCAAAAACATTATGAATTGAATAAGTGCAGCTACATTATCTAATGCAAAAGCGTCACTGAAGTATATTTCTATACTCTCAAACAACAATAAAAATCTTTATGAAAGGCATAAGTGGAGCTACATAATGTGGGGCAAAAGCGACAATACCGAAAATTTCTCTGTTCGTGTACAAGTCCAAATGCTTTACGAGTGGTCCCGGACTAATCAGTGTCTACACAGAAGAATGGGCTGTGCTCAAATAACAGAGGGAAAAAAATTAGTTCATTTTCTAAAAGAAAGATGTAGAATCGGACAAAATGTTGCTTACCAGTTTTGAAATATTCAGCCACGTCCATGGCAGTGGATTCAAGCTGTTTCGTTTTCTTAATCGCCAAACGCAGATGAGGAATATAATACTGAAAATCGCTGATGGAGTAGTTACAAACATGATATCTTGAAAACATTTTGAAAAATCTGGTACTTGTGAATTCCATGTTTGATTTGAATCCTAAAATATATTTCTTTCAGTAACTCTACATCATTTAAAGAAAGAAAAAGTGTTTGCTAAATATCAAATTATTATAAATTCTCATAAAAAGATGAAAGTATATTATAGAGTTTAGTAAATTTATTCATTAATCAAGAATTGTCAAAATACTATTTCTGATATATAACGCTTATAACATAAAACTAATATACAGCTTATAGAAATGAGTTTACTGTCTGTGCAAACATACTTTTTCGTGAAATAAAAAATTACTATGTTTACGCATATTTAAGGATATACTCTGAAAGAGATGTTTCACAATCTTCCTACAAACCTATTTTAAAACCTGACAACTCAGGCTGGCGCTAAGATTTTCATTGGAATAATTTCCAAGAATGAATAAAATGTTTGTTAATGGCGAATTAAACATTAAAATTTTTGAAATTAAATAAATTCTGCTAATGTTAACAGTTATTTTAAAATTAATAAAATTCTGCAATTGATAACAGTTATTTCACAACAACTAAAAACTTTCGGATACCAGTTTGACATATCTGGTTACCGATCTAATACGATAAATTTTTCTTACAGAGAAATTTCTTTATACCATAAGAGTTAATGCTGGCGCTGGTCATAAATGAACAATATTTTCGAAGGTTAGTCTCTCTCTCTCTCTCTCTCTCTCTCTCTCTCTCTCTCTCTGTATATATATATATATATATATTTATACACTACCGGTCAAAAGTTTAGACTCACTCTTGAATTTTTAAAAATAGACAAATAACAATTAAAAATGACTTCTTTTAAACTGAAAATTACAATAAATTAACTTTATTTTGAAAAATGTAGGTACGCATATATGGTAAGAACTATAATTTTATGCATAACTTATGAATTTCGTCCAATGTTGGATTCATCGAAATATCCTCCTTTAGCCTTTATCAGAGCAACACATATTTTTGGCATTCTTTCTATTAGTTTTTGCAATGTTCTAGCTGATATCTGGTTCCAGCAACTAAGTAAAGATTCCCAAAGCTTGTTTTGATTGGTACACCTCATTTTTGAAACATTTCTATCGAGTTCATCCCACAATAGCTCAATAGGATTAATATCAGGGGATTGAGGGGGCCAATCCATGTATTTCAGTACTTTTTTTCTTTTCATTTGATGCAATGCAGTTTCTACACAATTTCGATAAATGTTTTGGATCGTTATCTTGCTGAAAAACAAATCCTTGACCAACGATTCTCTGTCCACATGGAAAAGCGTAACGCCGCAATATTCTGTGATAATATTTTTTATCCATAATACCCTCTATTCTTTCAAGATCTCCAACTTTTCACCGGCAAAACATCCCCAAATCATGACTGAACCTCCACCATGCTTCACAGTTGGTAGTAAACATTGACTTGTCATACGTTCACCAAGTAAACGACGAACTAGTACTGCTTTCGTTTGCTTCCAAACAATTCAAATTTTGATTCGTCCGTATACAAAACCTTTTACCACTGTTCTAAGGACCAGGTAACATGTGTTTTAGCCCATTGCAGTCGTTTTACTTTATTTTGTTTTTCCAAAAGAGGTTTTCTAGCTGCTACACAATCTTTTAAGCCATAGTCACGAAATCGATGTTGTACAGTAGATACTGACACAATTTTCTGCTGAGTAGCATTCAATTCCTCACAGATTTCTAGTGCTGTTCGAGTCCGCTGCCGCTTACTTTGAATGCGTATAAACTTATCCTCACGTTTGGATGTTATTCTAGGTCTCCCTGATCGCTGGCGGCTCTTATTTTGGCCAGTTTCTTTCTTTCTTTGCAAAGTTCTGACAATAGTGGTCTGAGAAACATTACTTTTAGAGGCAATTTGTCTACTTGAATAGTCTTCCGCATGTAGTGCAATAATAACTGCACGTGTTTCTACACTTATTTCTCGTTTTTGATCCATATTTCTGTAAAAAAATTTGTAAAAAAAAATTTATTTTTGTTTTTAATATATACCAGTTATTCTGGCTAATTAAGGCTATTATATCTATTTTTAAAATTTGTCATGTACATGAACATAACTTATAATTAACCCCACAAAAGAAGATGAAAAGTAATTTGTTTATAAACTAAGAATTAATAAATTTTTTTAAATAAATTACACTTGTTTTAGAATAGGTACTTACATGCAATTTCGTTCATATATATTCGTTATATATATACATACATATATATATATATCGTGCTTAATTTTTGCATCTTGATATTAGGATTATTAACAATAAAATATTCATTGGTGTTTACGATAAAAGAAAAGATTTTAAATTTAATGTTATTAGCCTAACACATTTTTACTCAAACTTGTATTATAAGATTTTTAAAAATATTGTTTTTGGTAAGTATTAAGATTCAAATTTATTTGTAACAACCGGACAAATTTTTTATCAGCTATTGGGAGTTTAAAAATTAGTTTGAAGAAAAATAAACTTCCTTTTAATTTCAATAATTTTGATGAATTGATTCGAAATATTTTAAACATTTTAGATTAGTTTGGCCGATATTGAAGCCCGTATGAATAGGCCTATGCGGTGAACACTAAGGATTTTTTTTCCAAAACAGATGGCAGCACTTGAATTTTTATTGCTCATTGATTAGATGTTTTTACTTTTCAGGAATTCCTTCACAGGTATCAGCACTTGAATTTTTCTTTTAATGATTCAGAATATTTAATGTTGTCACTTTTATTAACTGTTACTTTACTTGGATTTGTTTATATTGTACTTTAAGGAGGCGTTTCAATCAATTGTTGATTTAAAATTTGTACCTTTTAGGTGCGATTCTTTTTCAAATTTATAATGATATTTATTTGTGGTCAAAGTTTTTTTCTTGTCTTTTCATTAAGGGGCCTCGGGGCACTGTTAGTTTTGGTTAACTCCACTAACAACAGAAAGGCTCCTGTGTGTTTGCAGACAGTGTGTCCCCAGATGAAGTACTGTTCTCCAAACACACATTTATATATTATATTTTATTTATTAGTACTTTTAATTATTAATTATTTATGTCTTATTTCTAGTTTATATTATACAAATTTGGTTTCAGCTGCCTAGTGCGCTTTTTTCCTCTTAGTTATCATTATAGACGTAGTAAATTGTACTGATTTTGTGATTATATATATATATATATATATATATAATCACAAGAAAATTTATGCTTTCTATATATTCCTTGCATTTATAAACTAAATTTATAATCTTTCTGATCACCACTATTTTTTAAAGAAATAAAGTATATATATAATGATATGGAATACGGTTGTGAAAATTCATTTCTATATGTATTAAAATGATACAAGAAGTGGTCTTACGGAAAAGGTGGTATAGTATAGTATCGAAATTAATTGGTTTTTCTACTGGCAGGGCATTCAAAATATCTTTGATAGATCAAAAAGTACTTGCTCCTCTTAATTCTAGATCTAATCAGAAATAACTAAATCATTGTGGTATCCGAGAATCTTTTAATTCACCCAGATAAATGAAAATGCTGAAAAAAGTTTCCCACCACAATGAATGTCTTGGAAGAAAGGAACTGTCCTAAATATATGACGCTGGGCGTTAACCGGTTAAATTTATTTGTTTAATCTCGCTACTTCATTTTAATTTTCTCTCAGTAAATGTAACTGAACCCCAACTTTCACCATTCAGTTACGCTTCGACGATTTATTATTTATTCCCACTAAGATGAATTAGTTAGAGAAAAGGCAAATGGCAATATTCGTTCGTTGTTGTAGAACTGAGCATTTGAGGCCTAAATGGCCCTTAGGCAAATGGCAATGATCCTAGTCCTAGTGTTTTGATTTTATTGGGCACCTGGGTCGCGAAGCGACCCCTATCCCATTCATCCGGAATTTTAACACTGTTATGGCTGAGCATTGAGGTAAGCAGGAAGTGGAGTTGCTTTTATGAATGTTTCAAGCACTTTGCTTGAATAACTAAAAAGGAATCAAAAAATTAAATGAGCAGCTTGCTCTATAGTTGTGTTTGTTTGATTTTGGAGTTGTTCAGAATTGTATCAGCATGAGTAAAGGTTATTTTCAGAAAGGTTGATGAAATTATTTGTTTTGATAGTTATGATATGAGGCGTCGGAGGTGAAATGTGCAGCTATTGGTCTGTAGTTTTTATCTTTGATATAATTTTCGAATTCAAAGATTTCATTAAAATTTGCTGTTTTACATTCTATGGCTTTATCGAAAAAATCTGCGTTTAGCTTGTATATATGCTGTGATAGAGTTGGTATTTTGAGGTCTGTATGTATATTGGTATTTCGGATGAACCATCTTGCTCAAGTTATTTTTCTGAGGACATCTACTGAACAACATCTACCAGGCAGGTGAGGCATAGGTAAGAATTGGGCGAATCATTGCTGTATATAGTAGCTTCTTCAGTTTAAGTGGCATATTCTGATTATATATTAATGTTTGTATGGCTATTATTGCTGCATTTGTTTTATCCATTCTGCTTTTGATATGATCATTCCAGGTGAGTTTTCTATTAATTATAAGGCCAAGATAATTTACATTTTTAACTATTGGTATTGGTATATTGAACATTTTTGGTTGAAGTTGTAGAAGTATTTTAATTCTTCTTTTTTGTATAATTAATATTGTTGATTTTCCAGCGTTTACTGCAGTCTTCCATTTCATATATATGGTCCTGTAGTTTTAACGGCAATGATAGTACCACACATTTATATATATGCTTAATTTTTTTTTAAGAATAGTGGTTGCCAAAATTATTTAAAAGTTTATAAAAGTAAAAATGGTACATATTTGTGGTTACTTTAAATATAAAAATAAAATTTTACTCAAAATGCGTAAAAGTTGGGTAGTATGTACATGTATATGCAAAAATAATTTTTATGTAAGCTTTTTCTTACTCTTTAAAAAGCAAGTCATGCTTCTAATACAAATTTAAAAACTGACTTGAAATTTCATGACAAGGAACAAAAAGTAAAGATTTTTAATTTTCTGTTACTTGGTTAGACCACCGGCATAAGGATTTATTACATATTTTAGTATCTTTGTAATATACAAAATTCAACTTAAATTTAAACAATGTGAAGTTTTAAGTAAAAAAACCTTAAATTTGCTACTTGCATTATATATATGACTGAATTTTTACAATAATGATCTCAGTCTGATTGTGTTAAGATACACTCCGTAATCTCTGCTACTGGGTTTATATTTAATAATTATAATAGGATCACTACCCAGTAATAAAAACCCATCCTAATTTAATCAAAATATGGCTCTACAGGGGTAATTCTTAATGATTGAGAAAAAAGTATCATTTACCACATGTCCTTAAAAAATTTTAAAAGTGATCGCAAAAGTTAGAAAATAAAATTTATTTTTGCAAATTTGTGTCCAACCTTACACTTTTTTTCAAAACAAAAAAATTTAGTTACAAAACATTATTTTTAATTAATTGTTTAATAATGAAATGTTTATTTGTTTAAATACTTACTAATAACAATAAATTTTTATTATTTTTTTTAAATATCTGTCCTGTTATTTTTCTATTACGGACAGTGTGAGGCTTGTGCTAAGTTTATGTTGCAGGTTAACAGAGCTGCCAACTTTCTCTATTTTTTGTAAAAATATTTTCTACAGTTGGCTAAGTTAATATTTTAATGTAATATTTGCTATTAATTTAAATTTATTTTTCACATAAATGATTTGAAAGTTCATATGCAACTCTACTTTAATGTAGCTCTTTCGTAATATGGTTTTTAAAATGTGGGCATAATTACCAAAAGTTGTTGGCGTAATTATAAAAACGTTGATTTTTATATTTCTACCTTTCTATGAAATATTTTATAAAAAGCATGGTAGTTGAAAGGCCTGCATTGAATCGACGTTTTATTTTACGTTAAATATTACAGCACTACACTTACTAAATATAGACTCCAAGTTACTTAGTAATAAATTTTAATATTATCTGTAGTAAATAAAATAAGATTTTCGTTTTTAGCCCACAGGCCAGCCAACTATTACGCTCCTTATAATACTTTGTAGATGGTAAAATATTATACATAACATATTATACATAATACTATTCTATGCATAAGTTTTTTTTTGCAAAATATAGTATTTAAAAAACCGAAACTTTAATAATTTTTGGTAATTATGCGAACATTTTAAAAGCCTCATCACGAAAGAGCTGCATCAAAGTAGCGTTGCATATGAACTTTCAAATCATTTATATGTAGTGATGTGAAAAATAAGTTCAGATGAATAAAAAATAATACATTCAAACATAAACTTAGCTACCACTATAATAAATATTTACAAAAAGCGTAGACAGTTTAAAGCCCTGTATATCAAATAAAATAATAATGAATACTTTTAAACTATTCTCATAGCAATAAAAAAAAATTTTAAACCCAAAAGTCGAATAATTACCGAAAATGACGTAACAATTTTGGAAACATAGAATGAATATATACTGTGTCATACTTGTCTCTTAATAATTATTGTTTATATACATTTTTAATAATATTATTTATTGCCTGTACTTAAATAAGTATTGCGCAAAATATGTCACTTCAAAATTTATCTTTCTTATTCTTCGAGTCGAGCCCTTAATCTAACCTTTTATTTCAAATTACGAAAAAAACAAACAAAAAAAACGCTGTATTGTTTCGCCGTTTTCAAAATTATAGCATTTTACTTACAAAAATGTAAAAACAGGTCAAGGTTTTACTTCTTAGCATTACCTTGTACAATTTTTATATTGTAATGCTACGCATGTTTAAGTCGCAGAAAAATATCACTTACATACAACTTCATTTATTTATTTATTTTAAAATTCTTTTTTTATACTGTTTTAAAATCGATTGAAAGTTTCATCTATATCAAATCGAATAATGACGAATACTAAAGTAATCTCATCGCTATTAAATATTTTTCTATTCTAAAATTCGAATAATTGCCCAGAATAATAACAATTTTGGAAACTTAGAATAAATAATTATTATTTCATTCTCAGTCTAAATAATTATTCTTTATACATAATATTATTATAGATTCCCAGCAAATAAGTAAGCATAACTTACCCAAAACTTTTCACTACAAAAATTATTTATCATACTTTACGAGTCTTTAATCTAAGCATTTATTTCAAATTATAAATAAATCGTTGCTTAGTTATTTTTTAGGTGAAATAATAACCTTTCGAAATCTACACCGTCTTAAAAAGACTCGATTTTAACTTTGCGTTATGTTGTGCAATTTCATTCCTGTACGCGCAGTTCAAAATAAAGTCCTATAAATACAACTTTTATTTGCTAAAAGCCCTATTATCTGGTTAGTTACAAACAAAGAACGGAAAAGAACTGATTAATTTTGCTTACTCTAAAAATTATCATTTGAGAAAACAATTGATATGGACGCAAAAGAAAGGATAGTTTAATTGAAGCGAATACATAAAACTTATGCAACTACTTGTGACACAGATAAAATCAACTTATAAAACGTTGTGCAACTTAAAATCTCTTGTAAATTTCCACAGTTATGTACTATTTATACTTTCTTACATTTCATGCTTATGCTATAAATAATATGAAGCATAAATAAATATCAAACTAAAATAGAAAAGACTAAAAAAATTCGTTGAAGTCAATCATTTGCAATTAGAATATAATTCCATCAAATTTCATTGCAAACCATATGGATTTTTTCAACAAAAATTATTTATAATGCATTTTCTTTTATGTAATTAAGTTTCGAAAGATGCAAAAAACACAGTTTTTTTTTTAAATGTAGTATTAGAATATTTGAAAAAATTATAGCATTCATTCTGAAATATTTTCCAAAAAATGTAATGTTACCAGATTTTTTATTTGTTCCACTATACATGAATATAATTATCAGATAAATAACGAGGTTTGCTTGAATTAATGATTAAATGTTGTTCAGCACACATATCTTCTATTTTATATTCCTTTCCTGCTTTAATGTTTGTTTGAATATCTAAATTAAAATAAAACAAATTTGGTTTTAGCTGCTTTAGGCGTTTTTCAATTTTGATTTAATGTTTTAATTGTTAATTTATTTCGTTGTCTCTTTTTATTTTTGTCTGGTTAGACGAAAATTAAATATAATCGTTTTTTTGTGTGCTTCCTGTTATACTTACTTAAATTTTATTTGTTATGTCAGGTTATCTGAATAATTAAAGTGATCATGGTAGCATAAGCAAACTACATCACCAAATTACTATTCCTAAGTTCATCTGAAATTACGTGTTTATTTGTTTATAGTTATGCTTTTACATCGTGATTTTACAAAACTAAACAATTTAAAATCTACGGTAATTGAAATAAAAACAAAAGTTTAGTGCTGAAGGACCAAATTATTAAAAAAAAATGGAACTAATTCTCTAAGCATAAAAACACCAATATTATTATTGACGGAAAGGATAATTAATTTTCGCAAATTACTTAATTGTATTAAATGGCAAAATTAATGGAGAAAATTTACTCGTTTGTTTAAGAGAGCGTTAAAAATCAGCAAACTATTATTGATGTCAATGATGCTTAATTAACTTTGATAATAAATATTAAATTGCATAAAAACATGTAATGAGCTAAAAATATAAATAAATGGAGAAAATGTACTCTTTCGTTACGGGGTACCGTAAAAATTCGGGGTATCGTCCACATACCATTCTGACACCAACAAATTTTAAAATTCATTAGTCCCCTTGAGCAACATAATTTTCCAGATGATGCTGAATACAGTTAGCCCTTATTTTGTTGGGATGTACTAGTAAAAATTTGATTTCCTTAATCTTATAATGTAAAGCAACTAAGAAAATCAACAAATAATAATAAATTAAAAACATTGGAATCATTTGAACTTTATTATTTGTCTGAAAATTTTGCGCGCGATTTTGTAGTGTTGTTCAGTACAGATTTATTGATGCATTTTTTATTCCCTGTACAAAGAACGGTATTCAGCTGGTATAAAATAAAATTAACCAAGATTAGTGAGAATAGTCTTTATTAAATATTACGGCAGGTTGTGCTTTCATATAACATAATCAAATTCATTTCTTTTTTGTATTTAATTCATTGTACAATAAAATTCTTTTTGACAAAATTTGCGCCGTTGCAACATGCGCAAACATGTTCCAAAAACTAAAGGAAAAATAGTTAATTATTTTTGGGTTCTAAAACAGGAATCGCTATAAAAACTTTAGGAAAAGAAATCTAAAAAGAATGATGCATTTGTAAATCTATAAGTTCTTTATAAACTTGTACATTCAGGCAAAAAATAAACTGAACTGAAAATATTATTTCAAATTAAATCTTTCCGAACACAAATAATTTCAATTATTAAATCCCCACACCTGAATTAGGTGAGATAAATTACTTGTGCTAATGCAACAGAAAATTAGTTTAAATTAGTTTCCCATTGTCACTCCTTTTATTAAATACTTTTAGCGAATTCATTGTTTTAATTAGACAATTAGAGGTGTTACTTAGCCAGATATGGAATTGACTTATATTTAAGATAAAATGTTTAATAGATTTTTTTTTTAATAGTAAACAATTCAGATTTTGAAATATTGCTCAACATTTCTAAAAAAGATAATTTTTAAGACACTCCAGCTTTTATTTTTGATAATAGATTTAGGTAAAAAATATTAGCTAAACTAGTGAAATATTTTAGATTATTTGAAATACGTAAAAAATTTTTTAACATTTTCATTATCAATATTTCTCCCCTGAAACAACTTAAATAGTACAAGTTAAAGGTTTAAATTTAAAACATCAA